>NW_019237236.1:78255-126519 GCF_002742605.1 Olea europaea var. sylvestris | reverse complement strand
AAGTCTTGAACATCAACCAATTTCTGCGACATAAGTGAATGCAATGAGGCACGGGACTGTAAACTTTCACAACACGGGGACTAAAGCATTGCGGGTAATCAAATCTTATAACTATATATGAAAAGTTATAATAATTTTGACATGCAGAAAAAAGATATCCAAGCAAAGTCAAAAATGATCGTAAAAATGTAAGCAAGAATTTAAAATTATTTATGAACTGTTAAAATTTGATAACTCTGCCTATGTTTTTCATGGCCAATCCCTAGCCCAGGTAAAGGATGTCGGTTGCAGTAATTTTGTAAAGTTTTGCAAAGAAAAATGATATATTTAGCAAACTTATAACTATCCATAATTATATATCAACAGTCCCTTGTGATGTGAAGAAGCAACCTACAGTTCGATTTTTCACAAGATCTTCATAGTACAGTCTGATGTGCCGAGTGCTGCTAAAATACTCCAAGGCCTCCGATACTCTCTGGTCCATTTGCTTTAAATCCGCTACCAGGGATGATAAATCAATCACTGGCTTATATCTTGAAAGGGTATCAGCCTACAAGAAGCAGGTAAAAATTCACAATCTTATTAATGCATCCCCCTGGGGAACAAAATGGGCGACCATTGGGGGTACCTCTTCAAGAGAGTGCACATGAGACTTGTGAGTTCCATTCAGAAGTTTTGCATATCGATCAAAGGAATTTGCAAGTACTGAAACCATCCGACGTAACAGATTTCTTCTAAAGAGAAATATTACAGACACGCCTCTATTGTCAAAATATTGAACAATCTCTTTATGGTTCTCCATCAAACCCTGTATCAGCCACAAATAACAATATAGATAAACATTTTTCCCTGGTTAACACTATCAACTGAAAACGTGGGATGACAAGAATAAATTTTAAAGTAAAAATAATGTTTCCAGTGACTGTACATTAGACTTCTGCCAAGCAGAGGAGTAGCCGGATGCCCCACTAAAACATTAACATTGGTTTTTCTCAGACCCACCTTGGGCATAGTCGATTGCCAACCAACTAAAAAAACCATTTTCTTTTTTGTTACTTTATAGATTTTTTTCATTTGTTTATGAATTTGAATATTGCTTATGATTTATTATGCACTTATTTTGCATTTTAATAATTTTTTACACTTCCTCTAGGCATATGCCTTGTGTCATGAAGAAAAAATGCATCACATTACACCAGCGGCACATAGTATTGTTTACCGAAAATGCATTCAACCACTTTTACTATGCCAAAAAATTGGAATATTTGCGAACCACTTTGATATTAAGAATATTAATCAGCGGTACCTCCTTTTCTCATCCGAATTTACTTTATAGCATGATATATATCAATCAACATACTACAAAATCTTTTCTTTCAATCCGTCCTACTTGTATACTTAATTCAGTAGTCAATATAGCATCAATTCCCAAAAAAATTGAGAAACGTCAATTGTTTAACAGGGGTAATAAAACTGCACAAGGAAATTGACAAGTGTATTTTGTGCATTTATTTGAGCCTTTAAGTTAGAGTATTTATTGATTATTTTGATAAATTATGGCTTAATTCTATGTGCATTGTGTTTGTTAGGTACAAATCAACAAAAAAGGCAAAATTGGAGAAAAATGGCTAAAGAGAAGTCAAATGAATGAAATATGATCAAAGTATTTAACACATATCAATTTTCAGCTGAAAAAGAAGAGAAGTCAAATGGATGAAATATGGTCAAAGTATTAACAAACATCAATTTTCAGCTAAAAAAGTTACGCTTCGAATTTTCAACCTCTGATTGAGACCCACTTTTTACATAGTAAACGTTCGAATTGGAAAAATGATACCTCTAAAATAACGATAGCTCTTTAAGTTATCTTTCCAACACACTTTAAATCACTTCAATTAGTTATTGAGAGAGAAAGTTACAACAAAAATACCGTTTGCTGCTCAGAAACAAAGCCACGCACACGCCTTAGTTTGTACTAGGCGCATGCCTAACCTCTCCTTCGACAGCCAGAAGCTCAAAATGCCTTTAGAGGCACATGCCTCACTTACAACTAGGCACGTGCCTAGTTCAACTCTGGGAAAAATTTTACTTCCTTTTCTTTGTTTAGCAAGTTTTGGATTAGTATCTTCTAGCATTCTATATAACCTAAGCTTGGTCCAAAACGTGAACTTCCAAGTTTTTATCATTGAAGAAGTCCAGCAAGAGGAAAACAAGAGTTCCACAATAAGAATTGAAGATTTAAGGCTTGGATTGAAGTCAATTGTTGAAGAAGTTAAGCTTGAAGAACTTCTAGTTATTTTATACAAGTGATGTCTTTTCAATATCTTTTGTATAATTTGAATATCATAATGCTAGGCTAAAATTCTTACGTATTGGATAAATGATGAAACCTATTGAACGCCTTTTAATTCAAAGATCACTTATGCATGCTATTTTATTGTTTAAATACTCTATCATCATTTAAACAATAAGTTGCTTATTATAGAAGGGAGACTTATAATAAGTTAGAATATTGCATATTTGACCATGAGCAATGCATGTTACGAATAACATTTATGCTGTGTGAAATCTAGGTAGATAATCGTGTGATTGAATGCATCTCTTCACATATGAATTCGAACTAGGAATAAGGTCGAGTCGTGATTACGATAGATTTAATTTATGCTGAAAAAGAAGGTTAACGATAAGTGGATTATCAATTGTCATGAATACTTGAAAAACACTAATTTACATGATTTGAGAGTGGGAAATAGAAATCAATAGGTGAATTGTGAATTCCAATACATTCATTACATTATTTTATAAAAGTTATATATTTACATAGTCATAGTTAATTTAGATACAACAAAAATCAACTATTTTGTATTACAATCATTGAATTTGGTAGAAATTGGTAAATTATAATTACAACTATTCTGATGCAGGATAAAAGAAGGGACCAGAAGAAGAATTCCAAGAAGAAGAAGGCAACAAGAAATGGGGGAGAACCGGAGAAGAAAACCAGGGGAAGGGAAGGGGAAGCAAGGGAGGAAACGACTGCAAGCCAAACACAATAACATTTCATTCCATCATCGTCCCCCTGTAATTACAACTAAAAACCATATAAATAGTAGAATAAAACCTAACATTCATGGGCTTGGACTAGACCCGCTAGACAAGTCCAATAAAGTGAAAAAAGACATAATTAAATAACATGAAGTAAAACTAAATAGACCGAGATGTCCGCATCAACTCTCCCATCCCAAAACTAAATAGACTGAGATGTCCGCATCAACTCTCCCGGGATGGGAGAATTGAGCAACTGACTGCAGCCTTTTATAAGTTATTCCCTCGACAGAGTCGAGTTTTTGTCCCACCCCGGGAGAGATAATGAGGACATCTAACTTGGACTATTTAGTTAGTATTTTATTTGGGCTTGTATTATGTTTTGGGCTTGCCCAAACCTTTTATTTTGTTTTTGGGCTTGTATCATGTTTTGGGCTGGCCCAAGCCCTTTTATACTTTGTTTTGTATAAAGTTTGCAGCCCTCTATGCATGGGGAGCAGATTTGATGGAATGAAATGAAAACTGAATGTTGCAGACTTCCACCGCCCTTCTCTTCTCTCCTCCTTCTTCTTCATCTTTCCTCCCTGGTTTCTACTTCCCCCTCTCCTCCTATGTAACTGGCTCTGTGTTTGTGATTATCTAATCCTACATCATATTCCTTATTACTTGTCAATGATCCCGTATTCTTGCGTGTTTTGTCAAAACAAAAACTTCCACTAACACAAGGCGATAAATAAAAGAACCACAGGGAACGAGGATTATTTTACAGAACAGGTTGCATGATGCATTTTCTAAGGAGGCTCCTGCTACCCCCTAAAACAATTTATTTTCAAGATACTCCCATATCATTAAATATGTATCCCGAATATTATGTTGTGTACTTCAAGAAACTATGAGCTATAATAAGTATCGGTTACCAAATTTTTATTGTCCACAAGCACAGGTCACTCATCGATCTTCTAATAGTATAAGTTCGCGCCGATTTTCAAAAACCTTCGGATCTATAAAAAAGTTGTCCCATCTGAGTTCATTAAACCTCATTTAGAGACAATCCATGTGTACTGTAATGCATCCTTGGTAAGTCCTACAACGCCCTCCCTAAACTAAAACATAGTGCTATGAACTCTTTGCCAATATTAAATTGATCCAAGGTTGAATGACTCACTGTCTTTTACAGTCTCTTCTCTTCATAAGCTTTAAGTTTCTGTTTAATTGCTAAAGCTAAACAGTCTACCATTAGACAAACGTAAGGGCAGTGTCTAAAAAGAGTATCATTTTGGTTCCCCTACTTGCTCTCCAAATGCAAAAGAAGGGCTTCACTTCAATGTACTCAAATTTATTTAGGCACTTTGATAATGAATTATATGATATCTAACCTGATTAAGCATCCACTTGAAGCCGACTGCAGCAGAACACTGATTCTTGGAAGCACTGGTAAACCAATCCAGATTATAAACTCTATCAAGAGTTGTCAATTTTGATGTAACATTATTTCTCCTCTCTTTGACAGAAAATATCTCGCCATTGGAGCTTACATTAGTATGGCTATTCAACAGTGTCTCAAACCATCCACTTCCAGATCTTTGCATTGAAAAAGTAGCAAAGTACCGTACAGGATTACACGCACATTCAGCCCTAGCTTATACAGAAGAAATCAGCATGAGATCCAACGAAACATGAGAACGAAGATTAATAGCCTAAGAAAAGTTAAAGGTGTACCTACTAAAGGTTTCAGGCTTTGGATAGTGCGCATATGGAGTTTGGGATCGATCAACTTCATAATCACAACAATGCCTCTTGTTTATTTCAACATTTAGCAATTTACTGGTGGTGCCAAAATTTGTTTGATTTAGACAGACAGAGCATATATATACACCACACACCATTGCAAATACCAACACTATCATCCTCAAAAAAACTGGGGATTTCTTGGGAGATTTTATAATTATGGTGCCCTGAAATCCATTTAAAGCCACTGTCACTACATTAAAATTACAGAGAAAAAACATACAAACCATCATGTCCAATTTGTATGGCAGAAATTTGGGGGTGGGATAGGGTGGTGGTAGGGCGAGGTTCAAAAGCAACTCAAAATTAGAAAACAAGCATGTCACTTTCACTCAGATTAGTAGAAACAAATTCAAGTTTCCTCTCCCACAGGCCATAGCTTACTACTTCAAATTATCTCACTGAAATTCATCCCAACCCACCAAAGAATAAGCATAAATTCTAATAGATTTCCACATTGAATGATATTAAGGAAGAAAACCACCAAAAAAGTAATACTACAGAAGAAAAAAGATAAATTATTTCCATTTCCATGCCAAAAGAGATAAAGCTGAATGCCTGAATCAACACCGACATAACTCCAAGTCAAACCCTCTCACTCAAATTCATCCCAACCCACCAAAGAATAAACATAAATTTCAACAGATTGTCCATATTGAACTATGTAAGGAAGAAAAACAGCTAAGAACTTATATTTAAAGAAGAAACAAACAAAATAAAAAATTCCAGTGTTGAAGATAAAACATGCCCTTCGAGAAAAAGATAAATTCTTGAATCAACAACATAACTCGAATGAACTCAAACCCATAAAAAATCAAAAAATAAAGAACCAACCTTGGTAAAGAGACAGATTGCTTCGGCCATTATATCTCCCAAGAAAAACACAAAAAATCAAAGGATTCTTCCCAGAATGCCCATATATACTACATATACAGGTAAAATTGAGCACAGCAGAGTTTCTCGTTAAGGACGGAGCAATAAAAGCTAACAGCCGGGGCAACTCCTCCTTACCGTCAACTTCTTCTCCTTCGCCGAGTCTCTTCTGAAATACTTTATTTCAAAATAACTGTAATCAGATTAAAATAGTATTTTAATTATGTAAAATGCTTCTTTTACATAACAATTTACATAATATTTTAGATAATGATGATGTGTCAAAATGTAAGCGAGAAAGTTATTTGGTTCATGATATTTTGATCCAATTAAATTTTGCCACATCATTTGTTGGTAGACTATTATGTAAATTGTTATGTTCATGTAGCACAATTCGTAATTATTAAGAATAGATTTGGGTTAAATCCATCAAATGGCCATCCAACTTTATAACAAGTGTCATGGTGAAACAAAATTAAATTTGATGGCCATAATGACACTAAATATAAAGTTAGATGGCCCTTGATAGATTTAACCTGAATAGATTTTGATCTTGATTTGGCATGTATTTTTGTACCTAATAATAGGGTAATGCAATGAAGTAGAGTCGAGAGTTCAACACCGTACCTAATAAAATTAAGAATAATTCTTTTCTGAAACTATTTCTGTAAGGGTGTGTATTTGATTGCAAAATGGAATTTACATGACAAGAAAATAAATTACAGGTAATTGAATTGTTTAGAAATTATTTGCATGAAATTGTCAATCAGATGTGTTTGATTAATTTTATTTTTAATTTAGAAAATGTAATATTTGTCCATTTTTTATCGGTAGGTAGATGTGAAAGAGAGTAGATAGATAAGAGAAAAAAATATAGAGTGAATTATCTGAAAAAAATATATATATATATTCTCCCTAAAGAAAATATTTTCCTTGTTTTCATAGAAAATATAGTCACGTGATTAAAAGTAAAAAAATATTTTTCATGAAAAAAAATTAATCAAAGAGTACAAAAATAAAAATTTTAGTAAAAAAATAATATTTTTCATAAAAAAATATTGACAATCAAACACAGCATAAGTGTAACATTGTTTTAAAATAAAAACACGCGATTTAAGGCGGACCGAAGGGCAATGCTGATGTCGTTATAAGATTTTGGATTTTGTTGGGGGGCATGTGATGAGTTAGGCAAGAGAATTTTTAATTATTTATTCTTTGAGTTAGGCGGAAGATTAGAGTAGACTCGTAGCTTGATTGAAATAGAGGACCATGTTTCCCGGTCTTCACCATATTTTTCCAACAAACATAATGGCATTAAAGGTTATGACGGTTTAACCTTTTGTAAAGTCGCACGTGAGCGTCGCGTGGAGATTTTATGGCAATCTTTGTCTATGTAACTTTGGAACTACTCCCTTCATCCTATTAAGATAATTTTTTTCTTTTTTTTTTAACACAAATTAAGACAGGGTAATTAATATAGTTAAAAATACAACTTTTTTCGTATATTTTTTAATATTCAAAACCTACATTAAGTAATGGCTTAAATAAGAGTAATTCATATTTGTTAATAATAATGTACATTATGTAGGAGGATACTAGAAAATTAAGGAAATAATTGTACTCTCAATAAGGAAAGTAGTCTATAAATTGGAATAGATTAGGGCTGCGCAAAAAATTGCGAAATCGAAAGCCAAATCAAAACCGTTAAATTGAAACCATTGGTTCGGGTCCATGTGCAATCGTGGTTTCTTTTCCCTCGAATCGAACCAAATCGTTTTGAAAATTTTTAATTAAAATATTAATTTTATTAATTTAAAAATTTTATAGTTTTCACTTTTTTTTAAAATATATATATATATATCAATTTAGCAATACAAATTACAATCAATCCATTGAAATAATCATAAAAAATAAATTAGCTTCATCATTATTGACCTATAATTTAACAGGTTCATAACATATGTCTGTACCCGATATCTAAACTAAACTAAAATTATTCCAAAATCATATGAAATAAAAAAAAAATCATATATTTTCAACGATCCAAATCATATTTAACAAAATTATATCAGCAAATCATGTCTAAAGTTTTATAAGTCCTAACATAAACTCTTATTTACCTAACATTTGACTATTATCTACCACTACTGAACGAACCGTCAATCGCCTTTGCCTGTTAGTAATCTCTACTTGAATCACCTCTTTCTCTCTTTTCTTTCAATAAATTTTTGATTCTTATTCAAGCCATTTGTTCATTATTCTTTCTTTTATTTGTTTTTTTAATTTATTATACACTTGTGAGTTGTGGTTTAGATAGAAAATTGATTGCTTGTGTGTTTAGATGATTAATGAACTTGTTTGTGATTTGAAAATAATGAAGGACATGGCTTATTGATTGTGTGAAAATGTTAGAGTTTTCTAACTAATACTACTATTTTCTACTTCCATAAAGTAGTTAAATGATGAAATTCGTCAATTTTCAATAAGTCAAAACTCTATCAATCTCTATACATCTAAACATATCCCGTTCAATCATTCTTTAACATCTCACTAGCAAGACGAAATGAATTTTAACCAAACTATAATAACAGAATATAACTCTACTACATTTACCAACCGTTATATGACAATATGAATGTCAAACAAGAAAAGGTAAATAAAAATGAAGAAAAATATATTTGTTCTATTAACATCTTTTAGCAACCAATTTTGAAAATATGAATGTAATTTAACCTTATTAGTTCTCGTTTAAACTTATAGTTAACTTATGTCAAATACATTACTATAATATCGAAAGGTAAACCGCAGATTAAAATCGAATCAAACCGCAAATTATGGTTTGGTTCGAAAAACAAAATGGTTTGATTTGGTTTGAAAAAATTTCAAATCGCATAAAATTGTTTAAGTTGAAAATATAGCACACATAAAATGGTTTGGGTTGAAAATATAGCACAAATCTTTTAAATCGAACCGCGTTCACCCTTAAAATAGATGGGGAAAAATATCTATCATTGTGGGACAGAGGGAATACTATTCAACGAGCATCATAAGAGAGGATCTAAAGGACAAAAAATAACATAATGAGGATCTATTTGCTACATGGTGCGTAAGTTAACTAAAGTTGTAGTTTTCCCACTCAATTATAAGAAATCTTTCCAACTTCCAATTTTTAAAAAAAAAAAAAAAATTCTGAAACGAAATTTTTCTTTCTTCAAAAAATTTATTGTAGTATTTTAGTCATGCAAAATGTCAGCATTGCCCTTATTTTAAAGTGTCCTATGGGTAATGCAAAGTTGACGAGAAAGATTAAATCGTTTAAGCCCTTGTTTGATCCCTTTTTTTTAAGAATGCATTTTTTCAAAATTCATTTTCAACTATACATTTTTTAATAAAATAATAATACACGAATTTCAAAAAAATTTCCTTACTTTTTAACCACACATTCTCCAAAAAATTAATATTCCATAATTCATTTTATCCCAAAAATGGGAATCAAACAGGGGCTAAATAAACTAGGATTTTGATGAGAATAGGTAGATAATAAAATTTGCGCGAATAGGAAGAGATATTATGTCCAAAAATCTCGTCAACTTGTTTCGTTTGATGAAAATGTCAAAAGGATTCGAAACTCGTGCGAAAAGACAAACGAGAGAAAATTGGTATTCACCTTTGAGAGAAAATAAGATATCTATCAAAAAATCCAAAACTTAATTATTGAGCCTTTTCTTTTTCCCCTTTTTTTTTTCCTTTTTAATTCTATATCAGAGTTCATTTGAAAGAGTCTTCGACTCTTTATCGATTTTTTCTTTGTTTTTAATTCGTCCCCATAGAGGGTAGTGGCACAAACTTCTTGGCGAGGAGTATTTAAGTAGAATTTAAGTTTAGCCAAATGAACCCTAAATAGTATTTAAATTTTGCGTGGTGCCTTAAATGTAAATGTGTCATTGAATGACGTTAGCTATTACGACAAGTCAACAAAATTATTTGTTAAAAGTAGAAATTACACAATTCCCTACTTTTAAAATTTACAATTCTAAAATAAAATGGATAGTTTAATCTTTAAAAAATCTGATGTTTTATTTTAATTAATATTTGTTTAAAATAAATATTTTTACTAACTATATATACTCCATTGCACACACAAACCCTAATTAATTCACAATTCTCTCTCTCTCTCTCTCTCTCTCTACATTTCTCTCTCGTCTTGCACTCTCTCTATTTCCTGAAGAAAATGCAGGTGGATGTGGTGTGGTGTGGTGGTTGCATGGTGGTGGATGTGGTGTTGTGGTGGAGGATCTAGCGGTGGTGTTTTCCGTGGTATGGCAGTGTGTGGCGGTGGTGTAGGTAGCGTTGTAATTCCAGGTTGTAGCAGTGTTCACGACACTGCTGTTAGGCATCGATGTGTTCGTTGTGCACGATCACGGTAGTTTTGGGGTGATCGATTTGAAAATGGAAGCAGCATCAACGTTTGAGGCGTTGATTAATGCGGTGTTCGTCGCAACAGTCGCGATGGTTTTTGGGTGGTCGATCTGAAAATGGAAGCAGCAGCGGTGCTTGAGGCGTCGATCTGTGCGATGTTCACCGTGATAGTGGTGGTAAGTTGTGGTGGTGAAAGCTATGGTGTTGTTGGTAATGTCGTGATGGGTTGTGGTGGTTGAAGCTATGGTTTTGTTGGTGTTACAGTGGTAGTGTTATTGGTATCATGGTGGTGGTGCCGACGACAGCGGCAGGTGGCAGTGATTGTTTGGTGATGATCAAAGATTAATTGGTTGATTGTGACTATTAAATTGGTTAATTTGTGACCAATAAGAAAGATAAATTGTGACCAGAAAAATAATGTGTGACATAAAAAATTAATAATTTGTGACTATTTAATAAGTTGTGACATAAATAAATTCTGACGTATAAATTTTTTATTTGTAACCGACGAACAAATTTGTGATCTACAAAAGTTTTGAATTGTGACCATAAAATAATTTTGACATAAAAATTTTGATATGTGACCAAAAGATAATATGTGAGTAATTAAATTGTGAATCTGTGACCAAATTGTATAGATCCGTGACTTTAATATATTTGATTAATAAAATATAAAATTAATTAAATTATAAATAAAATTTAATGAATATATGATTTCTGAAATGTATGACTTGTTTTCTTAATTTTGAAATGTATGATTAAATTCTTAATTATGAAATTTTCCATTGTTAAAATAAAAAATATGGGTTCACTATATGATTTAAGCCCATTTTTACCAAAATTAAAGTCAAATTACAGTTTCTCATCTAAACATGTTTGTTAGGCGCGGGAAGTGTTTTGTCTAGCATATACAAAACCAAGCGATTGCAATAATACAAAAAGTAAAGAACATTAGAAAATGGTTCACGGTGTTTGACTCAAACCTACATCTTGGGAGCTCCACAATATATGGATGCTTATCTGCACAAAATCAACAAAATATGTCTCAAGAATGTACAAGAAGTTCGCACGAATCTCTCAATAAATGAGATCATTGAACCAAACACCTCTCAACTTTCTCTTTCTATTTTATTCCTCAACCCTATGATCAACACATGATATATGTATGCTAATCTACACAAAGTTCTAATAGCGAAGAAGAAGAAGAATCAACAAAAATGAAAACCCAGAATTACAGAGGAAATGAAGGACAGAAACAAAAGCCCTAACCACAATAATATACTCTCATACCCTAATTACATATTAAAGGATAAATATGCGATTCAGACACTCAGCCAATCTGGACCGTCAAAATGGATGGACAAGATTTATCTATTCACATGCGGCTATTATGATGATTTATCTGGCCCACATATAGGGATGTCAAACAGGCCGAGAGGCTCATTGGCTCGACCGCTTGTGGGTGGCACGAGCTAATCCCGAGCCCGAGTCGAGCAGGGGACTCAATTTTACTCGGCTCGTCGAGCCCACGAGCGGCTCGTGGGCCTTGTGCCCACAAGGCATTTTGACAAGCCCACGAGCCTCGTCCAAAAATATGAATTTTTTTTTAAAAGGTGCAAAAATGTGCAAAAAATTAAAAAAAAAAAAAACAAAAAAACACACGAGCTCTCGAGCGACTTGTGGGCCTAGCCGAACTCGCTCCCGAGCAAGGAGCCGGCTCAAGCACGGCTCATTTTTCACGAGCCAAAGGGCCGAGCCGAGCCATCACTACCCACATATTGATAAAGATATCTTCTACTTCAACACTTGAGAAGTTGATAAATAAAATAAATAGAATTCAAGTGATATTATCATAAGGGGAAGTAATGCATATGTATTCTTTTTCCTTCACAAATGTTTTATCGATTGAATTTTCTTGACAAGTTTCTAATGAGACAATTTTTATAATGTATTTAAGAATAATGTGCTCTTTTTTCTTCACAAGGATTTTTTCTATAGAATGTTCCTTAAAAGGTTTTAACAAGTCATATTTTGGTGCAATGAATGCTCATAACTTAAAAATATATTTACCTCCAATATCAAATTCTCATATTTTACAAATTGTATACAAGTCTTTTGAAGAGAGCCCCAATAAAATATATTTTTCATAAAACCACCATAAAGATGATATTTTTTGAATACTATAACAAGACAATATGGAACATATTTCACTAGAATTGTGACATTAACTCACAAGACTTTGATATATTGAAATCGGGGATAGTTGCAATACTTTTTTCCTTCACTTAGATTTTGTCCCCTTAAATTTTTTTGACAAAATTTTAACAATGAGCATTTGATTACTTCGAATTTATTTATTTAAAAATGTTGTCGATTTTTATATCCAGCAAGTGTACAGATCATAAAAGTAATAAAGTGAACATATGAGTTCGAATATCATTCCAACAAGAATTACTATATAACAATTTATTCAATTATTTCTAACTTCAAATTGATCGAAAACAAATAAAGTAGTTATTTTTCTTCGTGTGATTCTATTTTAAATATACTAAAACGAATAGAAGAGATTTTTTTAATATGTTGGTTTAAGTGTTAAAATTCATAATTTTACCATAGTTATTCCCTTAATCTCAATTACCATAGTTATCCATTTTCCAATTAAACTCATTTTCCCATGCTATTTTAGTCATTTATGTTCTAATATTGCAGTTAACTCATCTTCATTCTAAAATTATTATAGTTGGTGCAATGCAAGTTCTAAAGTTTGCAATTTAGTCCTCAAACTTTTCAAATATTGAATTTAACTCTCGAAACTTATGAATTTTTACCGAATGCTCCATTAGTATTTTTAGTTGATCTCTTACACTTTGATTATCTTCAATTGCTTCAAATTAATTTCAATTAAGCTAGCGATTATATCCTAGTTAGGAATTTCTTACAATTAACCAAATTTAACCTAAAGTAAGTAAATATCTGCTCAAAATAATAATAAATCAATAAGAATGGATAAACCATACTTTTTTATTCGTTAGGCATTTCTTTCTATCAAATTTTTGTTAAAATAAAGTTTTTAACGAGACATAGGTTGTATGTTAGTCATTCTAGATGAAGTGTCATTAATTGAATACTATTGTGAATGACAACTATATCTATGAAGTCCTAATTATATCCTATAAGTTAGTGATTTTAAATTTCAATGAAACACACAAATAATTTTGAGTTTCCCAATTCTCTTATTCTATTCTCTATAGTCTCTTAGTTAGACAACACCTTTCATATTTAAATAGTTCTATCGACCATTCATTAGGCAGAATTTCTCTTTCGAATCTCTTCCTACAATTGATACTTTCTACAATTAGATGTTAAGTCGGTAAAGATAACTCTATTCTTATTTACTTCGATTATGATAAACTAACTACTTGTTTGATTGTAATAAACTAATTCAATTTAGTAAGCTCTACTTGATTGAATTATAGTTCAAGTTTGGCAGGGACGGGCATAGAAACTCAACGCGGCACGGTTTATCTACATAGGAATACACATCCATATCACAATTCACAAGTCATTAAAGATAATTTGTGAGGGTAAAATTGCGTCGAGTTCTTTCGAACTTAAATGCTACATATTAGTAACCACTATAGTCCACGTACCCCGTGAAAGTGCAACAACTATAGTCCATTAACTGGTTTGCTAAAAGAGTGTAAGTTTAATGGTCCCAATAAAAGAGACTTTCATTTGGTTTGCTACATTTTTTATGTTACACTTATGTGTACATACTAAATACTAATTCATCTTTATGATTCAGTACACGTTGTCAAACCATTTATGTGCAATGGTCTCAATCTTTTTCTTTTCTTATGTCAAAAATTTCTTTATAGAATATTTGTTTGATTGACATCAATAGTCTTGAAAAAATGAACTTGGAAAAATAAGCGAAAGTTTTTATTGGTAGACCAAAAAAATAATAAAAATAAAAATAAATACTTAGCCCCTGTTTGAGCCCTTTTTTTTTCATTATTTTTTCTACAGTACTCGTTGTCAACCACACATTCTTCATTAAAATAATACTAAACGCAAATCATTTTTTTCTTTTTTATCCACATATTTTCCGTCAATTTACTACTCCCTCCGTCCCAATTATATAGGTTGAGTTTCATTTTTCTCTTTTTCCCAAATATATATGCATGTTCTTTAATTTAGAATACTTTATTTTGTTCCTTTACCAATATACCCTTATTCAATTTTTCCCACTTAATATGCCAACTTATTGAAATCATCTAAATACACACATTCCCACTTCTTAGAAATATTGAACAAAACTCTCATTTCTTCTTCTTCAAATTAAATCATTCAAATTGTTTACTAATTCCAACAATAGTTTACTACTACATATTAAAAATTAAATAGAGGTAAACTAGGAAAGATTTTGACAAAAATTAATTTTTCAATAAAATTAAAGAAGATTTCTTAATCAGTGTGAAAAATGAAACAAGCCTATATAATTGATACGGATGAAGTATTCCATAATACATTACAAAAAATTAATAGGGCTCAAACAAGGCCTTAAATAATAACAATCATACTGCTTGTACATTTTATTTGACATTAAATTTGACATTGTGTCATGTGTCATGGCATGATTAGATGGTTTTTAAAAACTACACATTTTCTCGTCAACAACATTTTAAATTTTTAAAGTATGTCAAACTTCACGTACAATGTTGAATGCAAATGAAGCTTTATTCAAATAATAAAGTACTTCTAATGAATATCCTTTTTTTATTTTTCAGTGCCCACCCCATATAAAAATCCACATGCTTTTGTACATTCCTGTTCCCAGACAGAAAATAAAAATCAATAAATAATCAATCTGACTTTTTAAAAGTGGATTTTATTATTATTATTATTTTGGGAATATATGGTTAAAAAAATAGAAATAGGTTATTGAAAAATATAGAAAAATAAATTGAAAAATGTGTAATTGAATTTGAGTGAAACAAGGACTAATTTTGCCCTATTTTTTAAAATTCATTTGTCTCCAAATTCATTTATAATCACATATTTCATGTGCAGTGAACCACAATTTTATCTACGTTTATGAAAATTTATTAAAAATCTAATTTTTAACAAAATCAAACATGGACTAAATGTTGCTACTCAATGTATCTTTTCACTTAAAAATCTTCAGTTATTTTTGATAGACTTCTCGAAAATTCAAAAGAACAAATTTTCCGTCGCTGCTATCACAATTTTAATCATTATGATGTTATAGAGAGTAAAGTTATTCATAGTCACTTAATGCGGTAGTCATTCTACGTGACATCCTACATGACGGTACTATCCGACATTGAATGTTTCCAAATATAAAGTTATAAATGGAAACGTTGCAAATTTTACTCAATTATTCCATGGTAGATCTATGTAACGGCTCCGTCAAGAATCCCGTTATTGTTAACGGAGTTAGGACATGCCAAAATAAGAAGGCTATCCGAACCGAACCGCTCAACGGAATTGTATGGCCCATTATCATCTTCATTAGTCCATTACCCACTCACTCCTTCACTCATTCTCTTTCTCTCTCCAAAATTCTTACTAACAGAAAAAGGCGATTTGAAGGCAGAAAATTCTCTACTGCACAAGATTCTCGAATGAGTAGAGATAGAAAATAGGATTTTTCGTAATGTTCATAGCTCTTGATCTTGTTGCACCATAGCATAAAGAGCCTCTACAGACTCCAAGGATCACACAGTTTTCGAGGAATTTCGTACATTTGGCATGTTATGAACTAATTATTATTCATATGAATTTCGTTTCGTGTGATTTTTCTCCAAATTTTGGAGTTTTTCACTGAAAACTAGGACAGACAATGAGAAGGTGTAAGAGAATTGCTGAGGTGGTTGCGGAGGATGGCGTAAGAATGACGAGAGTTAGAGCAGCACTAGCAGCCACTACGTCGGTCAGTAAAAAGAGAAAAGTTGATGGAGGAGAATTGGAGCTGTCCACATCCTTAGTTCAGCTCGAAACTCGAACTCTAAGCATAATGACGCCGGAGAATTCAGATTCCGGAAATTCCACACGCGAGAGTGTTAGTCCCGATCATGTTTTAGCATTTTGCTGCTCAAGTAATGAATCGATTGAAGTCGTGAAAGTGAATTCGAAATTTAAAGATCTACAGGTAAATGTTTAATTCAATGTTCGAGTGAATCTGAGAACTTTCCACGAATTTTTTGTCCAGTGATTAACAGCTAGATATTGATTTGCAGGAGGAGAAAGAGATTGTTGTGGAGGTTGAAACGTGGACATATGATCTTATGGATTGTGGAGAAAGGTAAATTAATTATTTGCATTTTTATTGATCATTCTCTTCAATATCCATTGCCTTTTTTTCAACTTTTCAGTAGAGTAACCACTCCGTCGAGCGAGGTTGAAGCTTAGCTAGAGTCGACTTCGAGGCCACAAGAGGCAAATTCTCGCAGTCGCAGTTCGATGCAGAAGACGCCTTCGGAAACTGAGCTCGAAGAATTCTTCGCCGCTGCTGAAAAAGATATCCAAAAACAATTCACAGAAAAGTAACTCTCACTGTATTCATTTCCGTACTGTTTTTATCACATCCTCCGCCTTGCAGATGGAATTCAAACTTCAAAATTCTTAGTCGTGCACAATTCCGATAAATGCAGGTATAATTTTGACATTCTGGAGGACATACCACTGGAAGGACGGTACGAGTGGATTGAACTGAACCCTGAGTTAGTTTGCACCAACACAGAAACAGGAAATGCAACAAGACTCGATACTTGACTATACTATTTCCAGAAACATAAGTAAGACACGAAATGCTGTTTCATCACTAATTTGAAACTTAATATTAGGTGATTTTATTGCATTTCTAGGTTGCTATTTCAGTTGAAATCAATGACTTTTCTCTATTTCACTCTTTCTTTTCTGGTCTTGTAAATAAATTCTTCAAGTAGTATATGGAATTTAATGAAAAATTCACTCCCTTTTGGGCAAAATTCACCCTCTGCCTGCACTTCTTTATCCTTGTGCAATATGCCAACCATAATTCCAGGCCTCATTATTAATTGATCAAATTTTCCTTACTATGAAATTACTTATTTTGTCAAACATAATTTTTAAAATTAAATTTTTTTACTAACGATTTTTACATTTTAAGTAATATGTTATTAAGTAAAGTACTCCTTTTAAACATATACCTAATCAGCAGTACAAACATGTTGAAAACTGTGACACCTATGGCTTTTGTGTTTCGGTTTTCTGGACCACCTTCATTTCTAAAAAAAGGTTGAACCCAATCTTGAAGGCCCTCACCACCTTGCCCCTTTGTGAAGGAGGTAAATCGCAGGATGTGCTTCAACATGTTAGGGAACAAGAGTTGCCTGTACACTGCGCCTACAAGAAGAACTTCATTTCTTAAACTACACTTGGATTAATTACGAAGTACGACATTTCAATGAAATCAATGCATGTAGTCCGTGTGAATAAAAAAATTCAAAAATGTGGCTCCCACCATTCTGCTGTTAGTATTTGGTCAAGGCTTAAGTGAATAGGTTTCGGACAATATGCCAGGGTTGTATAAGAATATCAACTTAACCCATCAGCTTTCAGTGAGAAAATTTGTTTAATTTATCAATAAAGCTATTTATACAAAGTTGAGTTATAAAGTGTGTCGGCAAAATTCATACCATTGATTTCAACTGATTTAAAAATCTATTTTTGAAGTTTGGTGTGGATGTGATTTTGTCTTCCACCTTTGTCAACCCCTTTGTAAGTGTAGCATTACTCTTAATTTATTATTTAATTGTTGAAATTTCTTGATGCACTAGTCCAAATTAAAATGCAAAATTTTAGCTTCATAAAGTTTGACAATCGTTAGATATACAAGTGCTACGTGACGATTTAGTAGATATGGAGCTGCAAAATTGCAACTATAACAAAAAGTTAAACACGGTTTAATTTTTGGAGAAGCTTTTGCCAAAGAGAAGATAGCATGAGGAGGTGGTATGGAGGGGTATTGGTCCTATATTTCCCTTAAATTGGTCCCTCAACTTTAAAGAGAAAGCTAAAGGGATGGTAGGCAGTGGCGAATCCAAGAGCTTGATCTAGCAAGGGCGGTCATTGATCGTCTATCGTCAGCCGCAATAAAATATTAGGAGTCCGTTTGATTCATCTTTTTTTTTTTTGGAAAAAATGCATTTCGAAATAATGTTTCGATATAGAATGCGTAGCTGAAAATAAAGAAAAATTTTGAATTTGCGTATAATATTATTTATTTTACTTTGAAAAAAAATGAGAATCAAACAAGGCCTAAAGTTTAAATTTAACAATTATTTTGTTCAAATTGAACATATATAATTTTGTTATAAAAATGAATTGGACTCATCAGATGACATTATTGCCAAGTTTCATATAATTGAAAGGAATAGCTCTGGTTCGAATTTTTACAATTTTACTTGCATTAAAACTAGATGAAATCTAATAAATAAAATTTTGTTAAAAAATTACCAACTTTAAGCAAGTGTTGCAATGGTTAAGTTTGTAATTCCTCTCACATAAGGTCATGAGTTCGAGATCCCTTAGGTCCCCTTCATGTTGCTTTTTGGTAAAAAGTGTAGAATAAAAATATTTCACAATAAATGTGCAGGTAAGGAAACTCGAACCCGCAACTTCCAATTTATGCATGTGGGCTCTAACCACATGAGTTAGAAGGCATGTTTTAATATAAAATGGCTTACCAATTATATAACCTAAAAATTTAACCTATCTTCAACAGAAAAAAGTGCTCCTGACAGATCAAGCACGGGCGGCCGCTGGGGCTCGCCAGGTGCTAGATCCGCCACTGATGGTAGGCCTCTCCTCTTACTCTATATGGGAATATATAGCCCACTAACAAATTTGATTCCATAAATTTTATATTTCAATTCAGAAACTGTTGGCAAGGTGAATCCTTTTATGAATGCAAGCGCATATATAAATGTAAAATCTATTTACCTGGCTATGTGATTTTCATTCATTAAGAATTTTTTGAAATTTCTCTCTGATCATTTTGGTTTATGTAGAAAAAGTTTCTATATCAGCCAATGTTTTGAAAATCAATCTAGATATCGACTCAAAAATGTGGAAGAATATTGAAACAAGAAACTCGACAGAACAGATATGAGCTCAAGCGTTTAAGCGTTGGAGCATTTCAAATTGGTTGGGAGAAAAAACAAAAGAACAAAATGAAAGTAAAATATACCAACATTTCGTATATATTTGAACATTAACGAAGGGCTAGAACGAAGTGTTCCAACACACCTCCTTGCTAAACTTACACTTAGTGCCTTCATGACAAATTGCACTCAGTCAAAGCATTCTTTTTCTCAATACGTAGAGAATTTTCGGGAGAGTTCGGGCGGGTGATGCTCAACATATATTGAATACAACTTGTTTGGATAAGTTTTTAAAAAAAAAAAAAAGTTCGGATATAAATTTAAGATAAAACCGAGTTATAAAACTATAAATTGCATTATACAATACCCCTTCTTCATTTTGATTTAAAATGCCTCTTTTTAGTTATTAATTAACAAATACATGTATAAGAAATGAAGTCCATGCGAACGCCACTCCCTTTAATTTCAAATTTTAATAGATTGCTAACTCTATAACCACACCATGCATTGTTAATGTTGTTAATCATATCTATTTATTGTACATATACCTGTATTTCCATAAACTTAAATCAAAGGTGGATTTCCACATTTTAATTTCAATTAATGTTTTGATTATATTCAATTAATGTTTTCACATTTTTTTAGTTGGGTCACTACTGATCCTATCTTAGTCACAATGGAACAATGACCAACCAGCATCTAGACCTTTCTTGGTATGTTACAATCATTAATCATAATAATTCCTTAATTTTAATCTAATTAAAATCGATAAACTAAAATACCCATTTTTAATTTATCATCTATTCACATCAATCATCACAGATTGACACCTAACAATGTGTCAGGACAATATACGTGACAAAAAATGTCACATGGTATGACATAATCAAACTTATTAAGGAATCATCTGCGTTACTAACCATCAGGTTTTTATAGTAGAATTTACTAAAGGAGTAATGCTAGCGAGCACCCATCTATGTGGCCACACTTGATAGGTCCAATTAAATGGACTATTCGATTTTGTATTTAAATGTACCTACCATTCATTCAATGCCATCTAATTGTTACCTAGATTGTTAAGCACCAATGAGACTAAATAGCATTACTATCATATTGAGTAGTAGGGTGCGCAGACAAGGAAAAATTGTACATACCAGTAGGAATGTCTCTTCCTTGAGCACCAACCTGGCTTAGTCTCCCTAACCGCACTTCAAAATTGACATCAAGCAATATGCTGCTGGCTTGTACTTCCCTAAGAATGCAGAGAAACTGTTCTTACTACAAAGATCTAAAAGTTTAGCGGACGAAGTAAAAACGAAAAATTTATGCAGTCTTAGTTTGTTGTTAGTGTTTTAAGACTACTGTGAAGACAAAACATATCAAAAATAAAGTAATAATTAATAGGAGCATTCGTAATTTAATGAGAATCGAGTAATGGGTACCTGTGAGCAAGAGGTGAAGTACATATGTAGAAATGCTAAAACCCCAATTACAATTTTTGACCTCGTAATCCAATCCAGCGATGGTAGTCTATCATTATGGTCATCAGGTTTCTTAAACAAGGAACAAGATAAATCTGCATTTTATATACACGTGTAAACCAGAAACTTTTTGTCCTATTCATGGATTTTATTTTTTTTTAAATCCAAAATAGGTTGGATTTTTTTGGAAAAATATTGATTCCTTTATTCCACGTATCTTTTATACTATTTCCATCTTTAAAAATATTTTCGAAATTTTAATATGTCCCCTACATATAGTTGGCTTTTTTTATAAGCTGATTCATTATTGAAACGAACAAAATTCTCCGTTCTTCTGCCAGTTAATCTTTGTCTTTTATCTTGTTGTTTGCTTTCAATCATATATGTCATATTGTGTCATATATATTACCTCGATCCATTTTATTTTCCAACGCTTCATCCAAACAATGTCCCAAACGAGGAACAAATCTTCAATTAGAAATCTTGCTAGAGAAATCCAACTCTACCAAACAAGCATCCCAATCAATAAAACTTTTGACAACAACACAAGTCAAATCTCGAATTCCATTGCTATTTTTAACAAAAATTAGTTCTTCCAAAGCTCCCTAGAAGATATTGCCACATTGACCGTGCTCGATTTAGTTTGCATCACTCAAGTACCCCATCGTCTGGATAATCTGTTTGTAACTAAACAAAATTCCCATATTCTTGAATGAAGAGACAATTCTTTCAAATGGAAATTCCCAGAGAAGTCTGAAGTCGTGGAGCTGGACATCGATTCTTCACAAGCAACATGCCGGAGCTCTTCTTTCTTCGGCATCGCTTCGAGTAGTCTCTACCAATTATCGTATGCTCTTGTCATCTTTCCATGTAATCAGTTTCTAACTCCTTCAAAGTTCTACTTAATATTCTGAACTATCAAATTCAAAAACTTGGCTTGGATTATTGACAGTCAACGAGGAATCTGAATGTTCTACTCAACAAACATATTCGAAAGCAGGGGATGTGAATTTAGAGTGATAATCTGATTATTCATTTAGGTGGTGTTTGCTAACTTTAGATTCTTAACTCGCACGAGGAAATTAAAATCAACCGAATTATGTTAAAATGACAAATAAATAGAACCAAAGAATGGGGATTGAAAAGTATGATTTTGAAGATTGGGAAGGAATTTGCTAGAGGGCCTAGAGATTAGAGACTAAAAAATAAAAATAGCACAATTATGGTTGTAGTCAAACCTAGTCATTTACATACTAATTTTAGAACTATTCCTATTACACCAAAGCTACTTTATGAAGTTAGACTTGTAAATCGTTTGACTATTTTTAATCTCATTTCATTGTTGGAGATTGATGGTGACACAGTGATGAAATGTTGAGGACCAATTTGTTCCTTTTAAAAGGTTTAGGCCAACATGCTATTAAGACAATGCATTGGTGACTAATGGTACAAATTAGGCATGTGTTTGATCACTTTTTTGTTGATAATGCACTTTGTAATAGTGAATTTTGAAAAATGTGAAAAATGTGTGATTAAAAAGTATGAAAAAGTTCTAGATTTAAGTATAAAATATTTTGTTGTGAAAATATGCAGTTGAAAATGAGTTTAAGAAAAATTCAACTTTAAGATAATGGGGAATAAACAAGGACTAAATAAGATTTCTTGCACATTTCATCTAGAACCTTTAAGATTAGTAAATCTCCCCTAACCAATTTTATTACGTCAATACATCCCAATATTTCAATGAATTAGCATTATTACTATAGAAAATACTAGTAGTGGTGGCAATGGCAATGGCAATGGCGATTGTGGTGAAGCAGGGAAAAGATGAATTGGATTTTTTAGTTTTTCAATTTTTTTATGTGCATTATTTTGGACAAATTTTATTGTTGGTTCTCATTTATGTTTGTTCTTTCATTTTTTTATTGTACCAACCATAAAAGGTTGGAGACTATGATCGTTTGGTTTCCCACAAATGAACGATATCGCAAAACAAGTAATAAGTTATGTATAAAGTTTCGTTCCCACAGAGACTATGTACTTAATCTAGTATCAATTAATGTTAACTTTAATTGAATAGCAAATTTTGTTGAAGAATTTACACTAAGTAAATCAATGTTCCTAAGTCAATTAAAAATATTTCTTGATATCAATTAAATATATCCTCTCATGTAACATTCCTATATTTCTGTGAAAGATGCGAACATGAAAACATGCACTAAAAACACTATTGACTAATTGTTATAAGTGCTATCTAGCCTATTGATTAATTGAAGAAGAAGAGGATAAATCTTTAAAAAAAAATCTTGAATCTCTTCAATAATTTCTGGATGAATTTCAATTGTGCTTTCTCTTCATTGTCCAAAAACAAAGCTTTGATCTCCAATTGATGAATATCTTGCAATTGTCTCTTGATTTACCCAAAAAGTATGTTGATTGTGGCCTCTCTTTAACGTGATAAATTATGAATTTTCGAATTAGAGAACTTTATGGGAGGTTTTTCTATTGTATTATACTGTTAGGTATTTATAGGAATCGAAAATTGGTTGAAAATCATGCTTAAATTGATTTTCAAAAAGAGTTTCAATCGAATAAGGAAAATTGCTTTTGCTCATGTGTTTTTTTACCTCTGCACAGCCGTTAGTATGTTTGACATAACTTTCTCTTTTGATATCCGAATGAGGTGATTCAAAGTGTATTGAAAAGATAACTCAAAGACTTAAAATTTTTGATAGAAATATAATTTTTTTAATTTGAATGATTACGATGCTTAAAATGGTCTCAATTTTTAGCTAAAAATTTGGAATATAACTTGCGCGATCGGAAATTGATTTGTGAAAATATTTTGATCATATTTCATTCTCCTTTTACTTCTAATTGTATCATATTAACTCCTAACAATCTCTAATTATTGTTTCATTGTTCGAATTAATTATTGAACATTTATAGTTTGGTTATCGAAACTTCGCCCACTTTCATCAATTATCTATCATTTCTTCTAATTTCACGTCCAATCATCGAGATTCTCCTAATAAACGAGGTTGATATCGGTTGGTAGAAGTAGCCACCCTCAAGGACAAGCAAAGCAGACCACAGCACACCGATGCAAGGCCATCGACCCCCATAAGGCGTTTTACCACTACACCCAGGGAGCGCTCTACCACTACGCCTAGGGAGCGCTCTACCACAACCCCTAGAAGGGCGCTCTACCACTATCCCTAGAAATCATTCTACCACTAAGCGAAGTCCTCAACGAGAATGATATTCCTTGTCCAAACACTTAGCCATAAAACATTTAATGAATTGACCAAGTTCCATGGCCGCTGATACAGGTACAATCTTCAAGCGGGAAGTTAAGGACTCATCACTCAGAACGTGGGTGTAGTGGGAATACCATCGTGGGACACGTGGCACCACAACCGCCCAGCGGTTACCTAGTGCCTAATATCTATAAATACCCCCGGATGTGACACAAGTAAGGGATTTTTTCTTTCTCTCATTCTCGTTTTAGCCATCTGAATTTCAAATATATTCTTTCCAAGTCTAAAACTAATTCTCACGCCGGAGGTAAAACGGGGGAGAAAGCCCCGCCTTTATTTTTCAGGTCTTGCATACTTGACGGAGTGGTGGAAACGCCAAACATTACCGGGCAAACAGAAGGGTGTTGAATCACTGCCCTTTCATTGGCGCCGTCTGTGGGAAAATCCATTTGAACTAAAAAGCCATGTCAAGAAGACGAACAAGAAGTGATACTCGCCTAGTTGGGAACACGAAGGAGACGGAGTCGGAGTCAGTTGCAAGGGGTCATGAACCACCACTGCCCCCGCAGTATGTGACGCAGAGTCAATTCAGCGCTTTGGAAAACCAGTTGGCAGCAATGATGGTGCTCTTACAAGACCAGTCGCAGAGAACCACCATCCCTCATTTAAGCCCTACGGAAGTGACGAATCAACAACCGCCTCAAGCGCCACCCGCGGTTGTCCCACCCATCTCTCAGCGGGGAACGGGAGACGCGGGAGCCCCAATGACCGTAGCTCAACAGCCCCCGCAAACCATGGTAGACCTGGAACGAAAGATGGAAGAAATCATGTCCCAGAAGATAGACGATGCGTTGTCCAAGAGAAAGGATAGGCGGAGACAGATGGTTTTGGAGGAAGACCCGTTTGCCCCAGAAATCATGGCGGTCCCTTTCCATGATTGAAGCCTATGATGGAGTCACGAACCCACTTGACCATCTACGAACCTTCGTGGATCTGATGAGACTTTATGCCGCCCCGGACGCAGTGATGTGCCGATCCTTTCCCCCCACGCTCAGGAGGGAGGCTAAGGACTGGATAGCAACCTTGGCCCCGCGCTCCATCAAGTCATTTGATGAGCTCTCCAAGAGCTTTGTGGCTTATTTCCTAAGCAGCAAGAGGAAGAGGAAGACAACCATTGGGTTGATGCAGGTTGTACAGGACAAGGACGAGTCATTGCAGGAATACTTAGCTAGGTTCAGCCGGGCGACTCTTGGCATTAGAGGCCTGCAAATGTCCGCAGTGGTTACAGCCTTGATGAATGGAACGCGAAACCGGGCCTTTAAGATGTCACTCTCCAAGAACCCTCCAGAGTCGATGCATGACCTATTAAAGAAGGGAGACAAGTATATCGATGTGGAGGAAGCGGAGAAGGTAACAAAAAATCTCAGGGATGGAAGGGAGACGGAAGCTAGTAAACGAAAAACATATGACGAGCAAAGGCACAATGATAAAAATAAGTCGAAGAATGAACGCACGAGCAAGGGTTATGTCCAAGACCGGTCAGTCAGGCAAAAATGAGAGGAGGTCAAGACACCCACCCCTTTGAACATTCCACGAACAAAGTTATTGATGGAGATACAGCACATGAAGGAGCTCGAATGGCCCAAACCAATGCTAATCCCTTCGGGTAAGAGAAATCAAAGTAAATACTGCCATTTTCATAGAGATCACGGGCATGATATCGAAGAATGCCTACAGTTAAAGGAAGAAATTGAGCGCCTGCTGAGACGGGGGCTATTGGCGGAGTATGTGAAAAATGATAAGGGCAGGCAAAGGGTCGAAGGTATACCCCCACAAAGAGCAGGAGTTATAAACATGATCATCGGAGGAGTAGCATCGGGCGGCGACTCGAATTCAGCTAGGAAAAGCTATGCGCATTCAGTAGGGGTCTGCTCTATTCAGAAAAAAACAAGATTCAACCAAAGTATAACTTTCGATGAAGAGGACTTGATTGGTGTAACACACCCCCATGATGACGCCTTACTAATAGTAGGTGATATTGCGGATTTTGACGTAAAGAGGGTGTTAGTCGATGGAGGGAGTGCGGCAAATGTCCTCACCTGGGATGCCGTCTTGGGTCTAAAAATCCCCCAAGAAAGGTTGAAGGTAGTGACTCCACCCCTACAAGGCTTTGGAGGGGCAACAGTGATACCGGAAGGGACTATAGAGCTTTTAGTCACGCTTGGGATATACCCAGTGACAGTGGTGATCGTGACTAATTTCTTGGTTGTCAAGACCCCCATCGCTTACAACGCTATCTACGGCCGGCCATTGCTAAATGCAGCTGGCGTGGTCCCATCGACATACTATCAGATTATGAAGTTCCCAACCAGCAGGGGGATCGGGAGCGTGCGAGGAGACCAGCATGCATCAAGAAAGTGCTATGTGGATAATATACAAGCCAAAAGCCCACCATCAGTCATGATGCTGGATGTAGAACTCCTGAGGGAGCGGATCGAGCCACTTGATATGATTGAAAAAATCTTTATTGCCAAAGGAAAGGAGTTTCTTGTTGGAACAGGTCTGGGATCCGAAGAGAAGGAAAAATTGGCGAAGTGTCTAGCCGATAATTTGGATGTCTTCGCTTGGAACCCAAAGGATATCCCGGGGATTAGCCCAACTCTCACGCAGCACCGCCTCGGTGTCCAACCAGGGGCTAAGCCAGTGAAGCAGAAAAAGAGAAACCTTGCCCCTGAGAGGCAGGCTGCGGCCAGAGCAGAGGTGGAAAAATTGCTACAGGCGGGTTTTATCCGAGAGGTGCAATACCCCGAGTGGTTGGCAAATATTGTACTTGTGAAGAAGTCAAATGGAAAATGGCGCATGTGTGTAGACTATACTGGGTTGAACAAGGTATGCCCAAAAGACTCATACCCACTTACCAAAATAGATCAACTAGTAGACGCAACGTCGGGTCACGAAAGGCTCAGCTTTCTAGATGCATTTTCGGGGTATCATCAAATTTCAATGGCTAAGGCCGATCAAGAGAAGACATCATTTATCACGGACTTTGGCACGTACTGTTACATAGCCATGCCATTTGGCTTGAAAAACGCAGGAGCAACGTATCAGAGGATGGTGAACAAAGTCTTTCGTTGGCTAATCGGAGGTGTCGTAGAAGTCTATGTTGACGATATGGTGGTCAAGAGCGCCAGAGCCGATGACCATGTGGCCTGTTTGCAGAAAGTGTTTGACATTGCCCGACAAAACAGATTAAGGTTCAATCCAGAGAAGTGTGTTTTTGGTACCGCAGGGGAAAAATTTCTAGGTTTCATGATCACGCAAAGGGGCATCGAAGTGAACCCGGACAAAATTCGGGTAATCCTAGAAATGAAAAGCCCCACCAGCAGGAAGGAGGTTCAGAGGCTAACGGGGCGGGTAGCGGCCTTAAATCGTTTCATGAGCCGGGCGGCGGACAAATGCTACCACTTCTTCAAAGCTATAGGGGGCTCCTCCAATTTTGAGTGGACCCAGGAATGCGAAGAGTCTCTTAGGAACTTGAAGCAGTCATTACAAGAGCCCCCGATCTTGACCAGCCCATCTCCTGGGGACGTGTTGTGTCTCTACTTGGCAGTATCACCAAAGGCAGTCAGCGCGGTCCTGGTGAAAGAGTTCTCAAAGGCGCAAAAACCAGTCTACTATGTGAGCCAAGTATTGAGGGGCGCAGAAATAAGATACAGCCTGACTGAACAGCTGGTGTTTGCATTAATTGTCGCGGTCAGGAAATTGAGGCCTTACTTTCAGTCTCACACGGTGCAAGTAATGACTGACCAACCTATCAAGCAGATTCTACATCGGCCCGAGACCTCTGGGAGGTTGTTGAAATGGGCCATCGAGTTAAGTGAGTTTGATATCGAATTCAAGCCAAGGACAGCTATTAAGGCACAGGCTTTAGCAGACTTCATCGTTGAGCTCACCACCCCGCTCGAGCACCCACCAGGAGAGTAGGCAGATTGGAAAATTTTTGTCGATGGATCTTCAAATGACGAAGGATCCGGGGCGGGGATCATAATGATAGGTCCGAACTGCATTTTAAATTCCCTGCTACAAATAACGAGGCCGAGTACGAAGCAGTAATTACGGGTTTGGGATTGGCAGCCAGACTCGGGGTAACCTCAGTGGAAATTTGCAGCGAATCTCAGTTGATAATCGGGCAAGTAACGGGGGAATTCGAAGCAAAGGACGGAAAGATGGCTGCATATTTAATGGAGGTCAAAAACTTGCAGAAGGGGTTCACCAAGTTTAAGATAACTAAGGTCCCTCGAAAGGACAATGAGCGAGCGGAGGCGCTGGGCAAGCTCGCATCAGCCAACCCCAGACGACTGCCTCGCACAGCCAGTGTGTAAATTCTGCGACAACCTAGCATCCAACACGTAATCGATGTTATGAATGTAGAGAATGAGGAAAGTTGGATAGACCCGCTGTTTGAGTATCTCATAAAGAATAAATTGCCGGAGGATGCTCTCACAGCCAGAAGGCTAAAAGTTCGGGCAGCCTCATTTGCCATCATCGATGGGCTACTCTACAAGCGAGGCTTCACAATGCCATATTTGAAGTGTTTGCGACCGACAGAAGCACAGAAG
Organism: Olea europaea var. sylvestris; assembly: GCF_002742605.1. Lineage (NCBI taxonomy): Eukaryota > Viridiplantae > Streptophyta > Magnoliopsida > Lamiales > Oleaceae > Olea > Olea europaea. The sequence goes on along the minus strand of NW_019237236.1, from coordinate 97,864 downwards.
GTGCTAGTCGAAGTACATGCGGGAATTTGTGGCAACCACAAAGGGGCGACCACCCTTGCGTTCAAAATGCTTCGACAAGGATATTATTGGCCTAGTATGAAGGAAGATGCTAGAGAGTTGGTGAGAAAATGCGATGCATGCCAACGCCATGGAAATCTGATCTACATTCCAGCTGAGCAACAGACGGCAGTTTTCGGGGTGTGTCCCTTCTTCCAATGGGGGATGGACATCTTGGGACCTTTGCCCCTGTCAAAAGGACAAAGGAAGTTCTTGTTAGTTGCCGTCGACTACTTTACTAAGTGGGTGGAAGCTGAGCCCCTGGCCACCATCACGACTGCAAAGATACAGGGATTCATCTGGAAAAATATCATATGAAGGTTTGGTATACCTCGGGTGATCATCACAGATAATGGAAAACAATTCGATAATCACAGTTTTAGAGCCTTCTGCACAAGCTACCACATCGACCACAGGCTGACTTCAGTTGCTCACCCACAGGCAAATGGACAGGCTGAAGTGACCAACCGAACCATACTATGGGATTTGAAGACAAGGTTGGAAAAAGAAAAAGGACTTTAGGCTGAGGAGTTGCCCAATGTACTATGGGCATATCACACTTCCCCCCGAGAATCGACCGGGGAGACGCCATTCAAACTGGCCTTTGGGATGGAAGCCGTGGTTCCGGTTGAGATCTTAAGCGAGACAGGAAGGATGAAAGTCAAGCAACCCGACGATGCAGCAACCAGGGGAGAACTCGACCTCCTCGAAGGGGTAAGGGACAAGGCGGCGATAAGAATGATGGCCTATAAACGAAGAGCCGCTGAGTACTTCAACCGGAGAGTGAAGCCAAGGGTCTTCCAGCCAGAAGATCTCATGCTAAGAGATGCAGCAGCGGCAGGACACCCTCCACCAAAGCTTGGTCCAAACTGGGAAGGCCCGTACGAAGTAATACGCAGGCTGGGAAAGGGAGCTTACAGCTTGAAAGATATAAAAGGAAGGCCTCTAGGTAGACCATGGAATGTAGAACACCTCAAAAAGTATTACCAGTAGAATTCGAAATGTACCCGCCGGCTGCGCTTTTGTAAATATAGTAGATTAGGTTGCATTGTTTATTTTCTCTATGTAATGCCTCATGAAGGCACCCTTAGTTGTAACAATTTATCTTATTCAATGAAAGAACTTGGCGGTGACGGATGATGACGGCGCTACGGAAGGGCCAGCCTAGCTGGGACGTCCCGGTGCGCCTACTGAGTTCACAAGACCAGGAATTTTTTATGCCAACAGACAACTTTGAAATCCACGCCCATCCCATTAAGACATGATGTCGACGTAGCCTACGCGGCTATGTGGAGAGCCTTGGAAAGTCAAAAATTGGCTAAGGCCCTTAACCACCAAATCACCCCCTGCAGTCGACGTAGCCTACGTGGCTAGGTGGAGAGCCTTGGAAAGTCAAAAAATTGGCTAAGACCCTTAACCACCAAATCACCCCCTGCGGTCGATGTAGCCTACGCGGTTAGGTGGAGAGCCTTGGAAAGTCAAAAATTGGCTAAGACCCTTAACCACCAAATCACCCCTGCGGTCTACGTAGCCTACGTGGCTAGGTGGAGAGTCTTGGAAAGTCAAAAAATTGGCTAATGCCCTTAACCACCAAATCACCCCTGCGATCGACGTAGCCTACGCGGCTAGGTGGAGAGCCTTGGAAAGTCAAAAAATTAGCTAATGCCCTTAACCACCAAATCACCCCCTACGGTCGAAGTAGCCTATACGGCTAGGTGGGGAGCCTTGGAAAGTCAAAAAATTGGCTAAGGCCCTTAACCACCAAATCACCCCCTGTGGTCGACGTAGCCTACGTGGCTAGGTGGAGAGCCTTGGAAAGTCAAAAAATTGGCTAAGGCCCTTAACCACCAAATCACCCCGGCGGTCGACGTAGCCTACGTGACTAGGTGGAGAGCCTCGAAAAGTAAAAAAAAAAACAAATTAAATCACCCCCTGCGGTCGACGTAGCCTACGCGACTAGGCAGAGAGCTAAAATATATATATATATATATATATATATATATGAACACTCCCCCGCACCATCAAGCAGTAAAAAGAAAAATAACATAAGAGACGACATTTTAAAGGAACCATGCATCCAGCGCCAATAATATCGAATGAAAGACATGTTTATACATTCAAAGAATTCTTGCCCACATCCCGAGCAAGTAGGAGATAACAAAGTTAAGCAAAAGTAAACACTAAAAAGGAAAAACTAGCAAAGAAAACAACAACTAAGAAATGATTTAGCTCGAAGGGGATACATCCCCACTACCACCTTGTGATGAACGACCAAGTGATCTGGATGACTGAGCTACACTCTCCTTCCCCTTGCGCTGTGCGAGAAATCTATCCAGACCGGAGGGGTCTATAGAAGGATGTTCGGCCATAATCCACTCCTTGGAGAGCTTAATTGACGCTGACATCGCCTTCCCCCCGTATGAGTTCAAAGCCTTAGCATAATCGGACGATGTCTTATACTGATCCACAGCCGCCTTGAGATCTCCAGCGTGCTCATCTGAGGCCTTATACCTCTCAACCACCTCTTCAGGAGCACGAGCCAAAACAGAACGCAGGTTGTCGATCTCCGTCTCTTGCTCACGAGCTTGAGCGTCCGACATCTCCAGAGATTTCCGCAAGGAGGATATTTTCTTCTTATGGTGATGAGCCTCCTTTTTCTTTTCTTCAGTAAGAGTTTTCAGCTCTGAGACCAGGCGGCGATTTGACTCAGCGAGTCCAGTCTGGAGGGCCACCACCTAAAAAAAAATGTATAAGGGGAAAAAGAGTGAAACCACGAGTTAAAATCTAACTTAAAAGGCGAGATCCAACATAAAAGAAATCTTGAAATGAGAAACATACCCTCTGAAGGTAAACAGCCGCAGCCCTTTCAATGTCATCTGCGTTGTGCCCTGCAATCGCTCTGGATCAAGCGGGGGTCACCAACGACTTAAGCACCCCCATCTCATGATAGCCCCGGGTGGGAGAAAACCCAAAGTTAGGAAGCGAATCCTCGCGCTCACAATGCGCAGGACTGGGAGCTCCCAGCCTAGGAGCTGGAACCACATCACGAGGCTCATCTGAAGGCTGAGAAGTCTCGTTTATCGTCTGAGACTTTTTCCCAAGGTCGGCCCCCCTCCTTTTCTTTGAAGGGATAGGCAAAGGATCCACCTCACCCTCCTGCCCCTGGTCAGGCATGGAATCCATGACTCCTTCCAGATCAAGCTCGGTCCCTGCACATGTAAGTTGAAATCGGTTAAGATCACAAGGTAGAGTACACAAAAAAAAGGGGGGGAGAGAGGGTGGGGGTGAACATGAAAGCTTACCATCAACAAGGGTAAGGCCCTCATCTCCTCCTGGCAGAGTCCTCAATACCTCATCAAGATCAAAGTCCATACCTGAAACACACATCCAAGCTCATTAGTCTCGAAGAGCTAAAGGCAAAAATAATAAATGGACGTGTGTGCATGCGATAAAAAAAAAGAAAAACAACATAAACAGCCTACCGATTGGACGACTCATCTCCACTTTCAACATGTTCTTCATGGTTAGGACTGACCCTAAGTCAGGTGCAAAAGGCGGTACATCAACCAAGTCCTGGATTTGAGCTTCTAGAAAGGGAGTAACTTCTACTTGGCTATTGAAGAGACGAATTTGGGGGTGTCGCCAGTTTGTGTTAAAAGAAAACTGACCCTTTGAAGGCTGGACGAAGAAAAATCGGGACTTCCATCTGCTATTCAAATTGCTAAACTTAGGGAATTGCATAGGTACCCTAGTGGTAAAATAGACAAAGGCATTACATTGAACTAGCTCATGCATTTCGAAGACACACCTGAAAAGATCCATGGAAGGCGAAATTCCCTTTTTGAGACAGACATACAGAAAATATAACGCTTTTCTCCATGCATTAGGATTAATTTGACTAGGAGTAAGGTGGAACTCGTTGAAAATCGACACAAAAAAGGGATGAATGGGGAACCGAAAACCCCCGTCCATAACATCCTTGTACATGGCTATCTCACGGGGGTCGGACCCGGGGAGCCTTTCTTTAGGACCAGGGGCTCTATAGACGTAATCATCAACCCGGTCATACTTAGCTAGACATTTTTCCAACTTAAGTGGCGAATTGTAGAGACTATAACTTTTTGGGATATCTAGGGGGACAACCTCACCGGACGGGTCACGCCCGATTTCTAAATTTTGGCTTGGAGATTTAGATGAACCGATGTGTCTCTTCGGGAGATTTGGAACAAACGGTTGAGAATCAATTGAATGAGTTTCACTATCAATATCATAAAGGGATCTGCCGGATGAAGGGTTCGAGTCACTACAAGGGCGGATCGAAGGACCGGACAAGCCACGGGACTTAACGGGTGGCGGGGGATGGCCAGCCATAGGTTGACCAGCCATAGGGCTGGTCGACCAGCAAACCAGCCCCGTTGGTCGGCGACCGCCCCCCCCGTGGGTCGGTCGGACTCCCTCCGGTACCCTCCAACGAAGGTCCGGTCGAATAACTACACCCCCATCACTTTTTTCATTGGAAGGAGAAGAAAGAATAGTTTTATACATGACAACAAAGATAATGAAGAGAAGAAATTTAAAACAAGACCTTGGATTTAAAAAAGGAGAGGAAATTACCTTAGAAAAGAGGAAGCCTAGGATGTTGAGAGGAAATGAAAGTGATTTTCTAGAATGAGAATTCCCCCCCCCCCCTTTTATAACACTAGAATTCAAACTTTTTGGGGGGGAATTGAAGGGAAATCTCCCTCCAATATTAAGACCATTGGTGAGGAGCCATGTGTACAGTAGAATTGCCACTCGATCATGTTTATATAGTTCGATTTGCTAATACGAACTATTCCTTTCTCTTTATTATAAAAAAAAAATTCTCAAACCAACCTAAAATTGCTACCCCTTGCCGAAAACATCGACAAGGGGTAGAGGGGCTAATAATATAGGTTGGTAGAAGTAGCCACCCTCAAGGACAAGCAAAGCAGACCACAGCACACCGATGCAAGGCCATCGACCCCCATAGGGCGTTCTACCACTACACCCAGGGAGCGCTCTACCACTACGTCCAGGGAGCGCTCTACCACAACCCCTAGAAGGGCGCTCTACCACTATCCCTAGAAATCATTCTACCACTAAGCGAAGTCCTCAACGAGAATGATATTCCTTGTCCAAACACTTAACCATAAAACATTTAATGAATTGACCAAGTTCCATGGCCGATGATATAGGTACAATCTTCAGGCGGGAAGTTAAGGACTCATCACTCAGAACGTGGGTGCAGTGGGAATACCATCGTGGGACACGTGGCACCACAACCGCCCAGCGGTTACCTAGTGCCTAATATCTATAAATACCCCCGGATGTGACACAAGTAAGGGATTTTTTCTCTCTCATTCTCGTTTTAGCCATCTGAATTTCAAATATATTCTTTCCAAGTCTAAAAACTAATTCTCACGCTGGAGGTAAAACGGGGGAGAAAGTCCCGCCTTCATTTTTCAGGTCTTGCATACTTGACGGAGTGGTGGAAATGCCAAACATTACCGGGCAAACAGAAGAGTGTTGAATCACCGCCCTTTCAGAGGTATACACAAGATTAGGCTACAATTTATCAAAAGAATAAAAAACGCCAGTATTTTAAAGCTCAAATAAGTGTATAAACTACACTTATCAATCTATATTCAGAATTTAATTTTCCCAGCTTCTTGTATCTTTTTCTTATGTTTATTTAAAAAGAATAATACATTCGTCATTTTACGCGACTTGAGCTACCAAAATCAATGGAAGGACACACCTTGCTAATTAATTGAAAGCTTACTAATGAATTATTGCTAATAAAATTGGTTGATGATATATTTATTATTATTTTGAAAGTTTGGAAACGAATTTGCCCTCATTTGTTTTCCATTATTTGCTCATTAAAATGAAAAATATGACCGTTATCCCTTACATCAAGTCATCATATTTGACTTTTTATCCTTGTGTGGGGCCCGTAATGGCTATATTTTTCATTCTCATTTTTACATTAATGTGTACCAAACGGAACCGAAATGTGCCAAAAAATAAATAAATAAATAAAATAAACTCATTAATAACTTGAAGTTTAGAAGTTTAAACTATTAATATCTAGTCATGTTCTACTAGCTGCAAGTAAATTTTTAAAACACCATAAATTTTTAAAACACCAAATACAGTTATTTCTAGAATTTTATTTCTCTCAAATGGACTAGACAAGAGATTTGATCAACGATATCTTATTACTCCAAATCAATACTCTACTCCTAATGCGAATCTTTTGTCTTCGCACTTTCTTCAATTTTAAATGGATGACATGTCATATGACTTGAGTCATGTAACTTTTACATTAGAGAATGTAAAAATGAATTTTAGTACATAAAGATGATCGAGATACGAATAATTATAATCGAATTGAGTCTCATTGTATTTCAATTTCTTTCTAGAGAAGAAGATAAATTTAGCCCTTGTTTGGATTCCATTTTTATGAAAAACTTAAATTTCAAAACTCATTTTTAACCACACATTTTCCCATAAAATAATTTCTCACATGAACGAATTTTTTTTCCTATTTTTTAATCACATTTAAAAAAAAATCTCTATTCCAAAACACATTTTAATGCAAGAATAGGTCTTAAATGGGGAATTAATCTTATAACTTGTTATTCTTATTGGATTTACTAATAACTTTTTCCTTGACAAGTTGGTATTCTTCCTTTTGGATTTACAAAGACTTGCATATCTAACAAAATATTCTTTACAGGTGGACTCATAATTTTTCCTTACTTTTAACCAAACATTCTAGTAAAATCGTTTTTTCACAAAAATCAATTTCAAAAAATCTCAATCAAACAGGGCCATAACATTTTTTTGATCAGATTTTTATCACAAAATCTAAATTAACAGCAAAATAAATTATATCCAAACAAAGCTTTTTATACTTGTTGGATTATTCTCTTAATCCATCCCATATTTATTTTTATTTAGTATAAAGAAAAAATAAACAACTATAAATGTTTCGAAACATAATTTCAAAAATAACAAAATTGTGAAATTTTTCAAAAATTAGGTGGTCACATTTTGTGACCTATAATTAGGAATAACAAAAATACCTGTCAAACTCGATACCAATGGAGCACAGGGAGAGGATTACTTGTTTAGACGGGTCAGATATAGGCGGAGAATTTTGCCCTAAGGTGGTACGGGTGACAGGGCCCCGTCCCTCCCCATTGATTTTTTTTAAAAGAAAAATTTCATTAATTCCAATAAAATATGGCAACTAAGATTATATAAGGGATACAATAAACAATAAAAATCTTAATTTACCAAATATATTCGAATAATTTAACTTTTCAAAATAAATAAATTAATAGCTATATTATTGTCTAACTTGAATGAATGGAAACAATAAAATGAACTATAAAATTTTCTTGGTACGTAAAAAGGGCATTTTCCCTTGTGCCCTGCCTACCCCCGACCCACATCGCCTTAAATTGGTAACGGGGGCGAGTATGGGCGGGAAATGCTCGGCGAGGTATGGGGTGGGGGACCAGACTCACCCTAAACCGGCCTCGATGTCAACCCTACCTATAATTTAATTAAACTGATTGCAATCACAACAACACAATTTATGGTTGTAATCACATAATAGTCAAAAATCATATAAACAAGGTCACGGTCAAATAGACAAGGTGAAGTAAATAACATATTTAGTCTCAAATCACGCGTATAACAGTTCATAAAATTATTTATTGGTATCAAATTATCCTATTAACTAGTTCCAAATGAATTAATTAAATCACCCATTACCCACACTTTGCTCAACAAAAAATAAAAGGGTTACTCATTGCTCGCCCACCTTTTAAACGAAAGCTACCATCATCTGATTCAATTTCATCCATCCACCTAAGCAAAAAAAATCACGTGGCAGGGAAATATCTTATGTGGCCAATAACAGTGTTAAAAATTGACGGATGTATAAAACCCATTTCAAAAAAACCTGTTTCTTAAGAAATTGAAGAATTGGTTTTTTCATTTCTCCATCAATTGTATGATTTTCCCCAATCTTCAATGTACAAGCCTAATCAATTTAAATAATTTCAGAAATAAAATGATATTTTTGAATTTTTATTTAACTTTAAAAAGCTGAAATCTATTGATGATACTAATTTGATGTGTTTTAGTATTAATCTTGAAAATTATCTTAAGCATAACATGGTTTCTGACTTTGATTAGGTAGAATTAAGAGGAAGAATTGTTGTGTTGTAAATGCTTGGGTTGTTTACAGAATACTATTGACTATTCCTTTCACCATAGCTTCCATCGAAAAAAGTTTTACAAAGCTGGAGTTGATTAAGTCTTATCTTTGATCAACCATATCACAAGAATGATTGGATGAATTAACTATGATTTCTATCCAAAAGAATATGATGGAAATTTCTTATTGGAGAAATTTGATTAATAATTTTGCATCTCAAAATGCGAGAAAACTAAATATTATGCTAGCCTAATCTTCCGATTGTGAGAGACGTTTTATTTTGCTACTCTATCTTTTGGATTGTATTAGTTCGTTTAAATATAAGCATGATAGTTATTTGAATATTTAACATTGTTACGCTTGTAAAAAATTTATGCCCCTACTTGGACTCCATTAAAATTTTAATTCATTTTCTCCTTCTTATCAATTACATTCTCCAATATTACACGTAAACTTTAAAATTTTACTTCTTTTTAACCACACGTTCTTAGAAAAATTACTATTCCAAAATATATTTTTTCCCAAAATCTCATTAAAATGGATCCCAAACAAGGGCTATGTATAAGAGCCTCATGATAAATAGTTGTCAATGGCTTCAAAATTCTCAAAACTGGCCTTATAGGAGAGTTGTGTCAAGTTTGAGTATCACAAGTTGAGCGGACATATTTGGGTGCATGTTGAGTACTGTAATCTCCCAAGATTTAGACAGATTCAGCCGTCCATTTGAGTGTTGCAATCTTCAGAGACTAAGATAGATTATGAACTTTTTTCCCCTTTTAATGCCATACGATGTAAGCACTAGCACCTGGCGAACTCCCGCGGCCGCGCGTGCTGAATCCGCCGATAGCTCTTTTTTTTTTGTTGACAACAATCAATATTTTAGGTTATATTTTTTTGGCAATTCGTCGGGTTAAAACCCCAAATGGTCACTGAACTTTGCCCGAAGTCCCCCAAGAGGTTACCAAACTTCAAAACGTTTCTAAGTAGTCACTGAACTTTGCTCGAAATTCCCTAAGAGGTCATCGAACTTCAAAACATCCCTAAATGGTCACTGAACTTTGCAAAAAATTCCTAGGGGTCACTGAAGTTTGCAAATTGGGACCCCATTCATCTTTACAAAGTCCAGTAATTTGCAAACTTTAGAGACGTTTTAAAGTTTGGTGACCTTCATGGGGACTTTGGGCAAAGTTCAGTGACCATTTGGGATTTTTTCTCTAATTCGTCTTTGTTTCAATCATCCCTTCTGGTTAAATTGGTTAGACCGTGCATATGCATGATGAAGGTCCCGAGTTTGAATCTTTTGGCAACCAAGTTATTTTGAAATATTTTTAGTTCTAAAATCTTTATTTTTACCAAAATTAATTCAGCGCCAGAAGAGATTTGAACCTTGGACCTTGTGCTAAAATCATTGCAAGCTTAACCATCATAGCAATTGCTCTTTTCACACTCTAAGTTTAACAAAATATTATATGTTACATCTAGTTTTAATGCACTTACAATGATCCAAACATGTATTCTTCCTTTAAATTATATGAGACTTGGCAAAAATGTCATTAGATGAATACGATTTATTCTTATAATAAAATTATATATGTTCAATTTAAACAAAATAATTGTTATATTTAATTTTTAGGCTTTGTTTGATTCTCATTTATTTCAAAATACATTTTTATCTATCTTATTTTTAATCATACATTTTTAATAAAATAATATTATACGCAAATTCAAAACTTTCATTTATTTTTAACTACATATTCTCTATCAAATCACTAATACAAAATGCATTTTTTGCTAAGAAAATGACATCAAATGGGCTCTTAATATTTTATTGCGGTCGACGGTCGACGATCAACAACTGTCCGTACTGACTCAAAATCCTGGATCCGTAACTAGATGTAAGTGAACTTGTTCTTGACGTGTGGTTATTAATCCAATAAGCTGATGAATGTTCAGTTGTTTAGTAAGATGTTTCAAAATTTTAAATAGTTTTGTGGCCTTTGTTTTTCATATCATTCAAACATATATTGTGCTGGTCGCAGATTGAACTTTTGCTGCAAGTTTCCTATTCATTTTGCAGCCTTTTTTTGAAAAGGATGAATGATTTTGGAGCTCAAACAAGGGCGTGTGAACATTTATCTATGATCAACTTTAGATGATTTTTGAACTATAGACATTGATTTGAAACCTCTGAAAAAATTGTAAGTCAACACAATCGCACCAGCACAACAATCTGCCAACCACCACCTCCATGATAACCATGGCATCACTACCACAACCAAATGGACAAAAGTTTACCGCCACTACAACCACGGCACCGCCACTGCAACCACGAAACCGCCACCACAACCACAACATCACCTCCATCAACACCAACAACCACGACATAACCTCCATCAACACCAAAAACAACAGCCAACACCGAAAACAATAGCCAACACCATGTCTCGAGACCAAGTGTCGTTGCCGCTCAGATTTGATCACGCCGGCGATTGAGCCTCTTAGGGTTACGTTCACCAACCGACCATCTCGCCTCACTTAGTCGACGGTCTTCATGGAACAACATCATCAAAAATAGAGTCACAATGCGGCGTTCAGATCTATTTCTTTTCACCGTCGACAGCCATTCCCACGAACGGAGGTTGTTGACGTCAAAATCGGTTGGTCGGCAGTGGAAAGATGGGGAAAGAAGGAATTGGATAGAAACAGAGATCTAAGGTGGATGTAATATAATATAATTTAGCTTTTAAGAAATAATTTAACTATCACTCGATTTATGTTTAAATAAACTTTACATCTGATTTTTAAATTGTCATCTCTAAATATCTAGTATGGTGTAATTTCCACTAACTAATATCCTCGTAATTGGCCTCGTTATCAAGTGCTTGCCCATCATCATGCTACCATTGGTCCAAGTCTAGTAAGCACTCTCTTGCATTATTACAAACGATTTGTGTGCATGGAACCGTTCCCATGTCCTGCCAGCACTCCAATGAAATAAATTTATATTACCATAATGAAGTTATTTAGGTTCTTAAATCTACCTAGTATTTGATTGTTTGAGTGAATTTTTACTTAATTTAGTATATATATTATTTGTATAGGTAAAATTTCAACTTGGATTGAATTGAGCGAAAAAGAAGTGATATGAAGCATAATTGTAGCTAAAAGCAAGAAATTGAAACACTACTAGAAAGTTTGGACTTGATTGGTAGCCTTAAAAGTTCTAACTGGATGAATTCACAAGTTTTGGGGACTAAAATTCTGCTTTTGGAGAGTTAGGCGACAAAGGTTGGACAAAATTAGAATTTTGAGGGTCAACTTGCAACTTCTAGGGACCTAGAGGACCAAATTTGAAGACATTAAAGTTGGAGGAACAATGAGGAAGATTTCAAAAGTTGAAGGACCAATGTTGAACAATTGATAGCTCGAGATCTAAATTGACATACTCAAAATCGAGGGCCTGAAAGTGTACAAACCATGAACTAAGAGGACCATATTGTATATATCCTAAAACTCGAGGAGGACGGCGCCCTTGGAGGAAATTGGAAGTCCAGGCTAACCTATTTGTTGCCCCCTTGCTTCCCCATTGCATTGGACAGTCGATCAACTTGTCCGACCAATATAAAAAGCTGACTTTTGAACAAAAAAATAAGAGCACAGCCAAGCGAGCATATAAAATAATGTATATAAACATAAAAACACAAGTAAAATAATTCTGTAAAAAGACCTTTACTGCAAGAGGATAATAAAGAAAAAAGATAAAAAGCTTGTCCTAGTTTAGTTTTGAGAGTGCTAATCTTTCATTCCTTCGCACATTGTTACCTGGCTTTATGAAAACAAGTTAAGTGCTTGCATCTTAGTACTTCACAATAGGAATACAACTTGTAAAAGATAATATACGAATGCAAATGACTGGTTCAAATTTCCATTGCAAGCTTTAAATTGCAGCTTTAAAGATTCTTCTAAATAAAATCTGTGAGTTAAGCATAATTTAAATGTTAAAGGCACATTTAGCATGCACTATTCCACTACATTACAGAGAATAACAAATAAGAATCTAAGTTCTTTTGTCTCCACTACATTACAGAGAATAACAAATAAGAATCTAAGTTCTTTTGTTTTTTATACAGTATTGTCCATTCTGACGTACCAAACATACTCAGATAGAGATTTCTCCATCTCTGCTTTTCTCCCCACTTTTTTCCTCTGAAGCCTTTAAATTTTCAATACCTTTAGTTCTTGAACTTAGTCACCAAGACGAAATAAAACTATGAAACCTAACTAATTGGAACATAATCAGACGAGAACGGGAAAATACGATAGAATATTTCCACATCGTTAACAATCTCGACCTTGTGGGAACGACCAGCTATAGCAAAGAGAGTGAGAAACATCCACAGATCTTACTTCCATTGAAGATAGATCTAATGATAAAGATTCCAAATATCTGTAGAAAAGTTTGTCTGAATTCCCAAATCTTCTCCTTTTTACATACAGATTCCTAGAAAAGCTGCAAATGTAATTTTCAACTAATCACTAGAGGAGATTCACAATCCTATGGCCTTTTTGCAAATCGTCTCTAGGGGCCACATACTTTCGATTCTTTTCAAGATTTTCTATACATCAATGTGCAAAAAAACTGGTAGCTGTTCATCTTTATCTAGTGCTAATAGCAGTTCTTTGGACCCATAGAGAAGTGTCATGATCTCTACTCTCTAAGAAAATCAACACCTTATCTACTATCTAAGAAAATCAACACCTTTTCTATTGTCTAGTCTGCATGGATAACCATTATGTACGTAGGTTCATGGTTCAAAATGTTAGAAGTGTGACTCAAATAGGAGTCTAAATCTCATTAGATTTCTTACCTTTTTTTTGGGACTCTTTTAGGGCTAGATTTTATACTATAAATACAGAGCTCCTCTTTCAGTATTGTTAAGAAGCCTTTTGCTGTATTGTACTCTCGTTTCATAGTGAATTAATAAAACATTGTTCCTTCTGCCAGTTCTTATTTTACTTACTTTAATCTTGTTCTTGAGTTATTTGTGATCTTGTTCAATACTTCAATTACAACAAGTGAAATTCATTAAATCTCAATTCCTGCATTATTGGTCAATCGGTCTCAACAAGTTGTATCAGAGCGGGCTTGTTGGTGGATTTTTGACCTGAAACTGATCGGAAAATGTCTAAAAATTACCAAAAAATCAGAAAACGAATCTGTCCAATTTTTCGATTTTCTGCCACATCTGTTTTTGCATTTTCTTGTCAAACCAAAAAGAGTTTGGAAAAACAAACACCACCAGTGGACTCAGCAGGTAGAAACAGTCCAAAAAGAGTCACAGGTCGTCGACGCGTTTTCCGACAAGTCGCCGGTGGTGGTAACTTCGGCGAGCGAGTGTCGGGGCGCGAGGCGTTTTCCGGCGACGGTGTCTTCAGGCAGTTTTCTCCGGACGACAAGACGGACCTCGTGGCGGTGTCCAATTTCAGTTTTGGACAAAATTGTGGTTCTGGAATATTTTGCCCCTTGCACGTTCAGTAGTTTTCAGTTTTGGGTGTTGCAGGTTGCAAGTTCTTCGTGATTTGATTGAAATTTTTCAGAGATAAATTCGTTGAAGTATGAAATTCCGCTATTGGATCGCAATACAAGATTTTCGTTGTGGCAAGTAAAGGTGAGAGCTGTGTTGACGCAGATGGATCTTGATGATACTTTGCTGGGTTTTGATAAGATGCCAGCAAGCTTGTCTATGGAGGAGAAATAATGGAAGGATCGGAAGGCTTTAGCACAAATCCAACTTTATTTATCCAACAATTTGCTGCAAGATATTTTGAAGGAGAAGACAGTGGCTGCTTTGTGGCTCAAGTTGGAGCAGTTATGCATGACAAAGAGTTTGACGAGCAAACTGACTCTAAAGCAGAGGTTGTATTCTCATCGCATGGCGGAAGGAGGGTTACTGTAGGACCACCTTGCTGTGTTCAAGGAGATCGTTGCAGATTTGGAGACATTGGAAGTAAAATATGATGAAGAAGATCTAGCCTTGGTCTTGTTGTATTCACTACCCAATTCTTTTTCGTTATTTCGTGATACTATTCTGTATAGTCGTGACACGTTATCCATTGAGGAGGTGTACGACACCCTGTTCTCAAAAGAAAAGATGGAGTTGTTGGTTGGAGATCCTGCATCTAGGAGTGGGGATGCTCTTGTTACTCATGGTGATCGACGAAGGGGTAGATCGAAGGTGAAGTACAGCAATGTGCATTGTTATTATTGCAAGAGGAAAGGACACATCAAGAAAGATTGCGACAAGTTGCAAGGTAAAGGTGATTTACATGCAAATCATGCGAGGCAATCAGGTAATTCGAACGAGACTAATATTGCTGAAAATTTTTGTGATGTTGGCTGTATCTGATGGGGAATCCAAACCTGAGGAGTGGATTCTGAATTCTGCTTGTTTGTATCATATTTGTCCCAATAGGGCTTTGTTTCAAACATATGAGATGGTGAAGGAAGGCGGAGTTGTCATGAGAAACAATCAATCTTTTCGGGTTGCAGAAATCAGTCGGGTCAGATTGAGGCTACAGGATGGAACAGTGGACACTTGATCAGGTTCGCCATGTTCCAGACTTGACAAAGAATCTCATATCACTGAGTACCTTGGATGAAAAATGGTACAAATTTTCTGGTGGAGGTGGAGTCTTGAAGGTTCGAAGGGGTGTTCGGGTTGTACTGGAGGGACGGAGGAAATCCCAATTGTATATCTTGCAGGGGAGCGCAGAACCAGTTCAGAGACATTTGGACAAGTTCAGTACCGTGGTGGACATTCAATTTGGTACAATACCTCTCGGATTTGGCTCTGGGTCAATTAAGAACTTTGCTCAAGGGAGTGTTGGTGATTCCGCTTTACCACCAATTTTAGCGGGTACATTGTGTTCTTGTAATGCCAATGGACTCATAGAGCGTAGGTACAGTTTTGAAGATGTCTGTAATACTTTAGAAATCATTGAAGGTGACAATATTGGCAAGGGACCTTCTGATTGTGTATTTGGTGTGGTTTCTACTACAGGATGTGTTTCGACCCTGTCCAGTGATTGTTAATTCCAAGAGGAATTTTGGGAACCCGAGTTTGGGTTCGGGTGTCGCATGTGGACGTCGGGCGGAGGAACATGTTTTCGTGGAGAGTTTGGTTACTATTTTAAGGAGCTTGGTCATCCTGATGTGGTGTTAAGGAGCTTGGTCATTCTGATGTGGACGAATCATTTCTCAAAGTGGAGAAATTTTGGAGTTTCGTTCGTTACACCGGAATTTGAGTCAAGGTGGAGATTGTTAGAAGTGTGACTCAAATAGGAGTCTAAATCTCATTAGATTTCTTACCTTTTTTTGGACTTTTGTAGGGTTAGATTTTATATTATAAATATAGGGTTCCTCTTTCAGTATTGTTAAGAAGCCTTTTGCTGTATTGTACTCTCGTTTCATAGTGAATTAATAAAATATCGTTCATTCTGTCAGTTCTTATTTTACTTACTTTAATCTTGTTCTTAGGTTATTTGTGATTTTGTTCAATACTTCAATTATAACAAGTGAAATTCATTAAATCTCAATTCTTGCATTATTGGTCAATCGGTCTCAACACAAAGCAACCCACATCCTAAAGCCTTCTGAATAATAGGTCAAATTGCAATAAGGGGGATATGTTTTCAATATGATTAAGCTCTACGCATATTTACAGCCTGGGTGACAGTTGTCCTTATCTTAAATTATCTTTTATTGAAGATTCTTTGCTAAGAATCAAATGAAAATAAACCCAACTGGACAAATGGAGAAAATTCATATTCTGTCCTATGACTACATGTCTCTAGCCCGTCATTTACCCAACGTCAGAAAAAACATTATTGTACAGCTTCATCATGGACAGGCGCAAAAGTATGAACTGGTTTACTACTAGGTTTGTTCTTGTCGGACTGTGTGCGGGAATTTAATCAAATTGTACATTTGTGCTCTCACATAGACTTGTACCTATCACGTTGAATGACTTAGCCTGATAGCACAAGTCGTTAGAATGTGCAATAACTTATTTATTTATTTATATCTTTAACCGTTTCTATCTGTTTCACGCGGGTTAGTCGCTAACAATTAAAAAGGATCAGACGATTGTGTAAGGGACAAACCTCTTGAGACAAAGTCCCAAAAAGAGGTGTTCTTTTATTGGCGATGACTTTACAATTGGAAATGAAAAACAACGTGCCTCCAAGGGGCGCAAGCACACGAGTTACTGAAAGAAAAGTGTTTAAGTCTAAAGACTAAGGAAATGAAAATTACATGTTCTCTGTTCGAGAATTTTGGATTCGGTCTTTTGCTTCTATGTCCTTTCTCCCTTTTATACTTCATGGATGCTTTCATTGTGATCAACCGCTCTAAAAACTGCTTGATCGTCCTATAACTGCTCACTTTCTTCGTAATGGCCAACTTGTCATGAAAACTGCCTTTTTTAACTGCTGACATTACTCTTCATCGTTCAACCGCTTTCGATTGAGTTCCTTGAATCATGGAACGTGATAGGGCTGTTTCAATAACTGCCTTGATAACTGCACTTCTTAATAACCACAACGCTTTATGTTGTTAAGACCTTGGGCGACTTGAAGGTTTGGGCGAGAATAGAGTAACAGTTCTGGGCGACTGTATGACACTCCATTCGCTCAGATTCTGGGCGACTTGCAAACTTAGGCGATGACGTTACCGCGTTCTTGGGCCTCCTTATTTGGGCCTTCATCTTGATTTGTTCGATTGGGCTTCGTTCTTTGGGCTGTCTGATTTGGGGATCCTCCAATTGGGCTTCACTCCTTGGGCTGCTCGATTTGGGCTGAATTTTTATGTGTCAACAATTACCCCCCAATATGGCAGAATTAATAATCATTATTAAATTTTGCCATATTCACTTTATGTTTCCAGCAATATTCGAAATTCCCAAGAATTTCAATCATTGTTTTCTTCTATAACTTGAAAAAGTGCGTCGTTTTGCAAACCCTTATAAACCCCAAACACGCCATTTCACTGCCATCAAACCACGCCTCATATTTTTTGCGTCTCTTTCACGATTCACTGTTCATCTTTTGCTTCCCTACTACGTAACCCTGAAAAAGTTTCGTTCCTTCTCAAATGGCTGCTTCACAATCTCAGGCTAGCGATTCCTTCAGTTTTGATGACTTTCAGAGACTTCTGAGTCGTCCATACATAACCCCAAGTTTTCTCGCACCCGCCGACGTTGGACGTAATGAGTTCTACTTGGGTCCTTTCTTCAACAATGTAGAGGCAGTTGAACAGGCGGCGGTGGGTCAGCTGTTTCCTTGCACTCAGGGTCCTCCATTCCTGAACTCTCTACCGCTGGGGCTACTTCGTGAAAGAGGTATTCGCACTTGGCCTAAATCTGATGTAGCTTTTCGTAAGTGGCATGCTCGTCTTGTGGGTCATGGTCCTACTAAGGTACTTTTTGATAGCGTTAGGATTTCTGATTTGTTAGAAGTCTCGATTCGCCCCCTACTTTTGATTCAGCACTCTTTTCGATTGCTTTGAATTTTTGGTCCTCTGAGTATAACACCTTTATTTTCCCTCTTGGCCCCATGTCTATTACGTTAAGGGATGTTGGGGCCCTGGTGAATCTACCACCTTTGGGCGATACCATTTTTCCTGGTATCTTAGTTTCTGGTGGTGTCCCAAAGTTTGGTAGAACTACACCGATTCTTATTCAAGCCTGCAAACCCTCCACAATCATTCGAGCGCTGAGCCTACCCATACTGAGTGAGTGGCCTTCCTTTTAGTTTGGCTTTGTAAATATGTTTTGTGCGTGCCAAGTATAAAGCCCTCTCTAAGTTATTTACCTATAGCGCACGAATTAGCGCGTGGCAGGCCTTTGAATTTATGTTCTTTGTTTTTGGCTGCCCTTTATAGAGGCATGGCCTCTCTCCAAGCTCAATTGAAGAATGGTACATCTCCTACTGGAAGTGGACCTCTTTGGTTCACTCAACTGTGGTTAAGATCCTATTTTTCATCGCTTGGTGCTCCATCCATTTCTCGCCCTTCTGCTAGCTGTTACGGGCTAGCCATGGAGCCCTTAACTCCTGTAAATATGTCCAAAAGGGACATTTTTTCATTCTTTTATTCTTTGGATTCAATCTCTTCCTTTTTTCCTTTTCCTCCTTTTTTGACTCCAAACTATGTACATCTCCCTTCCACCATAGATAGCGCGAGCACCTCCCTGCTCATTTGGATTCAATTTTTAACCGGGAGGGAGCTATTTCATGATATTCTAACTGGGACTAATGCCAAGGCAGGGGTAGAGATTTATGCTCCCCAATTTTTTGTTCGCCAGCTTGGTTTTGGCCAAACTTGGCATGTTCCTCCTTGCTATTCAAAGAACTTAGTTGACCGTTTTCATACCATTACTAAGGCGGAGGCAGAGGCTATAGATGCTCGTAATATTCTTTTAACCAGTCATTTTTCATTGGCCCCCTTCAATTCTAGCCACGCCATTCACCCTCTTTTTGAACAACTCTGGCCGTCGGTGAAGCGCAGATTATTTGCGACTGATGCCAATCGTGCCTTTCATTCATTAGACCAACCGAGTATTTCTTCTCCTCCTCCTGTTTTGGTCACTCCTTTGTCTGTTCGGAGCCCTTCTCCATCTCGTCGCACTAAACAATCTGCTCGTCCATCTTCTTCTCTCCCTGCCAAGCCTACTACGGCCAAGAGTACTCCAAACCGCAAACGGCCAGCCTCAGCATCTCCCATTCTGAAGGATGATATCGATGATGATGATGATGCCCCTCTTATTGTCAGGAGGAAGGTAATTAAATTGGTTTACTTACAAGTATACTTTTCCACACTTGAAACTTTTCTGTGTGCTAATGATCTTTTGGATTTCTCAGAAAAGCTCAGTCTCTCCTTCAAAGGCTTTGACATCGATAGCTCCTGCTCCATCATCCTCTACTGAGGCTACTTCATCCAAACCGGTTGATGAGGGGACTGCGCTTAAAGAGACATCTTCAGTCCCGGGATCCTCATCACAACCTATGGATGAGCCACCTTATTGCCAGGACGTCAACCCCCCAATCATTGAAGCAGAAGGTAATTCAGTCTTTTGATGTCTTACCTTTGCTCGTGCTGTTGGTTTCTGATTTATTGCTCTTGAGCTTTGCAGATACTCCTATGAGTCTGCCCGTTGTGGCAACATCTTCTCGCTCGGACAAGGGGAAGTCTTCACGAATGGATGAGTCGTTGGTGGCAAGCTTGGCTGAGGGCCATCT
>NW_019237236.1:74009-78098 GCF_002742605.1 Olea europaea var. sylvestris | reverse complement strand
TGAGGACGAGTTGAAAGAAATCTCTTCCGAAGTCATGATTGAAGACTCTTTGATGGTTAACTTGGCTGCTCAGATGAGGGAACTTCAAGCTAAAATGGACGACTGTAGGGCGAGAATGGCTGCTAAAAAGCACAACGCCTCCCAGGGAATTGAGCGAACTAAGTCCTTGGTCGAGCAGTACAAGAGGTTGGAAGTTGATGATGATGATGTCGCGACTGAATTGAACATCACTTCCTCTCGGCAGAACGAGGATTGGGAAAAACTTAGGGAACGAATTCGTTCCATATGGGGTAGACTGTAATTAAGACATGCGATGTCTTTTTTTTTTCTTTTGTAATTCGATTTTTCTTTGTAACTTTGTTCATCTTTAATGAACATTAACTTTTGTGCATTTACTTGACGTTTGTTTTTTAATCGTCAATTCTTTAAGCATTTAACTGCTTTGCGCTAAGAATCTTGTCTATTTCCTTTTGATATTTCTACCACTTCTCCCAAGACTTTGGGCTATTTAATTCCGTTTATTAGACAGAAATGTGGCTGTTCATATTCCGTCTCTTCATCTTCACCTCTCTATAAATGCTTCGCATTTTTCATCTTCTATCTTCATCTCTTCATTTTCTTCTTCGAAACCAATTTGCTGCCATTTCTTGGCATTCTGACGATCAATCTGATCCAAAATGGACTATTTAGTCCGTCCACCTTACTATTTACCTTGATGTCACCTTTGGTATGGGAGGTATAGGAAATATTTTCTGGCCAGCAGCGAAGTTTTTTCCTTCAAAATTCTTCCCATCGTCTCTTTGTTCTTCACAAGGAGTCAATGATGGAATGCAATTTTTGGGCTGCTTGTGGGCCACTCTGCTTGTTGAGAGTGCTTCTCAGCTTGCCTGTTGAGAGTGCTTCTCAGCCTCTTTGCTCGCCATTGCAGCGATGTATTTAGGAAGGTGGTGAGGCCAGTACACCCTCTTACTCGGCGATCCCACCATTGCAGCGATGCATTTAGGAAGGCGATGTGAAGCTTACTCAGCGATCAACCGGGAGATTATCTTACTTTAGTTGTATTTTGTAGAACATGCATTATTTGTATTTTTTGTATTCTTGTAATGAACGTTTGATAATAAAAGGCTTCATTTGAACGTATTTCGGTCTGACCTTGTTACTTTTAATCATTCAAAATGTTTGATTATGTTTTTATCTGTTCATATTCCCATAAAGAAGGAACATATTTTTTCAAATATTTGCCGTTAATGAATCTCACGTGCTTGGTGCCGTCTAAATCTTCTAAATGATACGCTCCATTGGGCAACACACTGTTTATTTTGTATGGCCCTTCCCAATTGGGCGACCACTTCCCATACTTTGGATCCTTGCTATCTAAAGGGAGTATCGTCTTCCAAACTAGTTCACCCAGGCTGAACGACTTGGCTATGACTTTTTTATTATAAAACTTAGCCATTCTTTGCTTTTGAACTTACAACCTATCTAAGACGTCCAACTTTAATTCGTCTCAACTTATGTTGTAAGCACACTCTAATCGATTGCACGTTGATTTTCATAGGTAAAACGGCTTCCTGTCCATAAACAAGTTGGAAAGGAGTAACTTTGGTACTTGACCGAAGTGATGTTCTATAAGCCCATAAGGCTTTGTTCAGACATTCATGCCAATTTCTGGCGTTCTCATCTATCATCTTTCTAATGATATTTTTTAGAATCTTATTGAAAGATTCTGCTTGTCCGTTGGATTGAGCGTAGTATGGTGTGGAGTTTACTAATTTTACCCCAAACTCGCTCAAAAATTTGTTCATTTGATCCCCATTCAAAGATGTTCCGTAATCTACCATTAACGTTTGTGGAATTCCAAACCTATAAATAATGTGATCACGGATAAACTCTATAACATTCTTCTGGGTGATCTCTTTCAAGGGTACCGCCTCTACCCATTTGGTGAAATAGTCGGTTGCAACTATAACAAAAGTATGTTGCTGGGACGATGGGGGATAAATCTTTCCTATCAGATCTATCGCCCAACCTTTGAATGGCCAAGGTTTAATAATAGGTGCCATCTCTCGTGCTGGTGCCCTTTGTATTGGACCATGCTTTTGGCATGCTAAACAACTTTTTGCATACTGAACGCATAGTTCTCCCATCTTCGGCCAAAAATGTCTACTCCTAATAATTAACCATCTCATCCTTTGGCCAGCTTGATGAGCTCCACATATCCCTTCGTGCACTTCAGCCATGATCGTCTTGGCTTCTTGCAAACTTACACACTTTAGCAATACACCATCAGAGCGTTTCTTAAACAACTCTTCATCTATTAGTATGTAATTCAGCAAACATAGCTTCATTTTCCTACTAATCCCTCCATAAGGTTCTTTAAGGAACCCTTTAATCTCTGCTCCAATCCACTGCATCTCCATCTTGTATGCAGTGAAGTTCAATTCTTCTCGCCCTACTTTGAGTCACGGGCAATATGGTTCCATACTCACAAGTAGACTTCCAATTCAAGACCTAGGCCATTTGTGCTAACTCATTTGCCACGTCGTTATATATCCTATTAACGCATTGAAGTTCTACTTGATCGAATTCCTCTAATAATTCTTGGGCGATTTCATATTGACTTATAATAGAATCACTTTGGTATCTAAAATCACCGATCAATTGATGTACCACCAATTGAGAATCGCCCCTAACGATCACATTTCTTACTCCCATATCTATCATTAGTTCTAGGCCTACAATTAAGGCTTCATATTCGGCCTGATTGTTGGTGCACATTCTGTCTAAGGTGAATGCAAACTTGTAGCAAATCCCTAAATGATTAATCAATGCTACCCCTACTCCTGCACCTTTAGAAGTTTTTGACCCATCGAAATACAACACCCAAGGTTTTAACTCGAACGAATTGATTTCTAGTTCGATTTCTTCAGGCATGTCAAGGCATGGATGATCGGCTAGAAAGTTAGCCAAAGCTTGATTTTTGACTGCCTTTTGAGGTATATATTGTATTTCGAATTCTGATAAAGCTAGTGTCCAAAGGCCTACCCTTTGGTGTAAAATAGGGCATGAAAACATATATTTGACTAAATTTACTTTAGAAATTAAATAAACGGTTACGGGCCGTAAATAAGCCCTTAACTTTGTACATGTAAAATACAATGCAAGGCATAATTTTTCGATAGCAGAGTAATTACATTCACATTTCGTTAACTGTCTACTTAAGTAGTAAACTGCCCTTTCTTCACCAAATTGGTCTTCCTGTGCGACCATTCCAAATATTGATTCTTTTTCAGCCGATACATACACTTTCATTGGCCGTCCTTGGACTGGTGACACCAACACTGGTGGACTTGATAGATATGTCTTCAGGCTTTCAAAAGCCTTTTGATGTTCTTCTTTCCAGACGAATTCGTCCTGATTTTTCAGCTTTAATAGCGGCGAAAAGACTTTAGTTCGCCCTGCACAGTTAGAAATAAAGCGTCTTAAAAAATTTACTTGGCCTAGAAACCTTTGCAACTCCTTTTTGTTGCTAGGTGGTTTGGCTTCTAAGATAGCCTTCGCTTTATTTTTATCAAGTTCAATCCCTCTTTTGTGTACTAAGAAACCAAGAAAGTTCCCTGCATTAACACCAAATGCACATTTCAAGGGATTCAACTTTAGCTTATATTGCCTCATTCGTTCAAACGAACATCTTAACTGTTCGAAATGGTCCTCTTCTTTAATGGACTTGACTACTATGTCGTCTACATACACCTCAACAAACTTGCCTATCATATTATGAAAGATTAAATTCATTGCCCTTTGATAAGTTGCCCCTGCATTTTTTATGCCGAAAGGTATAACCACCCATTCAAAACATCCTAGAGACCCAGGGCATCTAAAGGCAGTTTTATGTATGTCTTCTTCAGCTATATAAATTTGATTGTATCCTGAATACCCATCCATGAAAGAATACATGACATGTTCGGCAGTTGAATCTACCAAAGAATCCACCGTGAGCATTGGATACTCATCTTTGGGTGTAGCTATGTTCAAATTTCTAAAATCTATACACACCCTTAGTTTACCATTCTTTTTTAGTACTGGCAC
>NW_019237236.1:22948-71574 GCF_002742605.1 Olea europaea var. sylvestris | reverse complement strand
CCTCTAGGCCATGGATATGCTTGGTCTACCCAATCAAGATATGGCTTTGTGTACGTCGGCCTAATGACGGGACGTACCCTAAAGGCTATCTGATCCTGCACGATTCCCATAATCTGATTCCTCAACATGACATTGGGGTCATATGGAATTCCTACAGGTTGGTTAACCGGATGATTTGCATGAGGCCTGATGTTTGGTCCTTGATTGACAACAAAATTACCATGGTTAGGGCCATTACCATTAGCCTGACCATTTATTCCCTCATTACCACGTGGAATATTCTGTCAATTATTTAGGACATTATCTCTCACGTTTGGATTACCCCCCAAGTTAGGCATACCATTACCATTGCTTTGATTTGGCACTGTAGTACCCCCTTGGTTTGAAGTGGAGGGATCAGAAAGCGGTTCTACCCCTTGACTCGGATTTGGGACTGAGGGATTATGTCCCACAATTGTCCTAATTTGAAAGTGATTTGTAAGAGGTATAGCCGGTTGACATATTTGGCCTACTAACTTATTCATTGTTTCGTTCAACGTCTTTAGTTGTTTGGCCATGTTGTCATAGTGTACATTCTCATTTTGTGTAAATCTTTCCATATTATGAATACTTCGAAGATTTACCTGTTCAACGACGTCTTGTGTGAGTTCTCCAAGTAATGCACGCATGGTTCGAGGATTCAACTTCGTCATTGGTTCGTAACGACTGTTACTGCTCTGATTCTGTCCATCTGTTCGTGGAGAGGCATGCTGCTCCTCATATCGCTCGATCACAGACTGGATTCCTCCCTGACTTGCCGCTTCCTTA
Source organism: Olea europaea var. sylvestris (assembly GCF_002742605.1). NCBI lineage: Eukaryota > Viridiplantae > Streptophyta > Magnoliopsida > Lamiales > Oleaceae > Olea > Olea europaea. Next base: position 70,767 of record NW_019237236.1, on the reverse strand, counting down.
TCGGATCTTTGAGGCATATTGTTTCCCCTTTTGTACTTTCAACACCTAACACCAATGTCTCACCGGGCGTGCCAAGTTGTTTCGCGCGGGTTAGTCGCTAACAATTAAAAAGGATCAGACAATTGTGTAATCGACAAACCTCTTGAGACAAAATCCCAAAAAGGGGTGTTCTTTTATTGGCGATGACTTTACAATTGGAAATGAAAAACAACGTGCCTCCAAGGGGCGCAAGCACACGAGTTACTGAAAGAAAAGTGTTTAAGTCTAAAGACTAAGGAAATGAAAATTACATGTTCTCTGTTCGAGAATTTTGGATTCGGTCTTTTGCTTCTATGTCCTTTCTCCCTTTTATACTTCATGGACGATCTCTTTGTGATCAACCGCTCTAAAAACTGCTTGATCGTCCTATAACTGCCCACTTTCTTCGTAATGGCCAACTTGTCATGAAAACTGCCTTTTTTAACTACTGCCATTACTCTTCATCGTTCAACCGCTTTCGATTGAGTTCCTTGAATCGTGGAACGTGATAGGGCTGCTTCAATAACTGCCTTGATAACTGCACTTCTTGATAACCACGACGCTTTATGTTGTTAAGACCTTGGGCGACTTGAAGGTTTGGGCGAGAATAGAGTAACAGTTCTGGGCGACTGTATGACACTCCATTCGCTCAGATTCTGGGCGACTTGCAAACTTAGGCGATGGCATTACCGCGTTCTTAGGTCTCCTTATTTGGGCCTTCATCTTAATTTGTTCGATTGGGCTTCGTTCTTTGGGCTGTCTGATTTTGGGGATCCTCCAATTGGGCTTCACTCCTTGGGCTGTTCGATTTGGACTGAATTTTTATGTGTCAACACTATCTTACAGATTAATACATTCTATACTTTTCTGGAGAGTTCAATGTAGTTGTCGGTGCATGATTACGAGATGTAGATCATCCAAGACATAGCCTGCACAATTGATTATGTTCAAATACGGCTGCAGTGAAGCAGCCATTAGAGCTGGAGCTTGCTACATGAAAACTATGAATGAAGGAAAAAGAATAACCTTTTTTGGGCATGTGACCAAGCACCAGTTAGGGAAAGAACCCATTTGTCCTATTCTCGCTTAAAACAACAGACTTCGACTGGAACACAATCATCGTGCGGGCTCAGTTGGACAACTATAAGAACTTGGACTATTGTTTAAGGACCAATGTACATAGTAGAGACGTGATCATTTGAAACAGATGTAGCCCGTTGATTATAATAACATGTTTGGTACGTTCAACTAATAAGACTATAGAAAAGAGGTAAGTGCTAAAACTTTGCAGTTGTCTTATCCAATCTGGTTGACCGAACATCCAACTACTAGTAATTTGAAAAATCAAAAAAAATTCGTTTGACGTGACCCCACCCCACCCCCCAATAGTCCCGGAGCTTATAAAAGAACCAGTTTTTGCTTCATATTTGCACATTGATCTCTTCATAAGTCTTCTTAAATTGCTGAAACAAACTTTTTGCTACTTATAAGAACTACTTTTAAGCTTAGACAAACATGCTCTATGAATGATGAGCGTAAATTTTTAACAAATTCACGAGTAAGAAGCTAGTTAGTAATCACATGTGAGTTGAAACATTTGAAACATTAAGGAAAGTGCCAGTTACAAAATACGGGGACCGAAGTAGAAAGAGGAGTCAACTGATAAACCCTTCTTGGAGAAGAAGAAAAGGGAATATCGTCAACTATATACTTGGGATTTCCGCCATTCATGAATTTGTTGGGATTAATCAATAAACAAGGATACTTAGTCAATAAAATAGTGGAGGATGACTGTAGGCAATATGATGTTGTATGCTGCAAGCAATCGAGGCTATATCCTTCAAATGTTTGATGAAATACTCCAACAAGACTAGAGTTGAAGAGTAGCAATAAAATATTACAAAGAATAAATTATGCATGAAAGAAAGAAAAAAGAATAATGTTAAATGTAAGCAAGGACAAAATCATATATATATATATCCATTAAGAAGAAAGGGTTTTCATTAAAAAAAATAAAAATAAAAATAAAAATAAAAAATAAAAAATAAAAAAATTGGAAGCCCCTTTAGAAACAATTTGGGCCTGGGGTCTGGGCTTCCCCCTTCCCTCCGCCTTGAATATAAGCTTGACCAGATGAGCGTCGTAAGGCCTTGCATTTCAAAATAAAACCGAGTTGTAAAATTATAAATTCCACATTACAATAATACGCTTTCTTCATTTTGATTTAAAATGCCTATTTTTAGTTATTAATTATAAATACATGTATAAGGAATGAAGTTCATGTCAATGCCACTCCCTTTTTAATCTCAGATTTTGATGGATTAACTCTATAACCACACCATGCATTGTTAATGTTGTTAATATTGTCCATTTATTGTACATATGCACTTATTTCCACAAACTCAAATCAAAAGTGGATTACCACATTATAACTTCAATTGAAGTCCTGAATGGATTATAATCAAGTGTTTGAACCTGATTATTAGCGAAAATTTTCAGGTTTCATGAATCACTACTGATCCTACCTTAGTTGCAATCGAAAAATGACCAATCGGGATCTAGACCTTTCTTGGTTCTTTGAAATAATTAATCATAAAAATTCTGCATTTCACAAAATAATTTGGATTTACATTTTTTAACTTGTGTTTCTTTTTTTAATTTAATCAAATCAGTGAGTAATTTTATTTATATGAATATCAGTGTGAGGGTGGTAAATCGCGGGATGTGCTTCAGCAAGTCAGGGAACAAGAGCTTGCCCGTACATTAGTGCCCACAAAGAATCCAATTTCACATCTCAAGAATCGAACCCTCACACTGTGACTGCCAGCAAGGCTGAAACTATCTCACTCCTATCATTTGCACCACAATATTCATGAAGGAATAAGGTATAAACTTCAATTAGCCCATTGATCGTCTAATTTTTATGAATTCATTGTCTAAATATCATAATTTATAGTTTCATGAAATGTATACTGTTCTTTTTATATAATTTCAATGAAATAATTTTGCGCGTTTCTTTTTCACACTTTTTAATCACACGTTCTAATAAATACTTTTTACAAAATGTATTCTAAAAAAATCTCTACAAGATGAATTCTCAATAAATAGGTAAAATATTTGAGAAGATGGAAATTCCAGTTATGTCGGGGTTTCCATTTTTTTTTTAGTTGTTTAGTCCGTTATTCGAATTTTAATAGACAGTGGAGAGCAAGAAAAGGGAGAAAAGTGGTGAAAGAAAAGTTTGACCTTCTTTATTTCAAAACTCATTATTTCTCATATTCATTTTCATTTATGTATTAACACAATAAAATATTTTGCACGTAAATTTAAAAAAAATTCCCATTTTTTACCACATTCTCCAAAAAATTACTATTAAAAGATCATTTTCCCCAAATTTCTCTTTATAATGGTCATAAACCAGGGGCTTAATCATCTAGTAGCACCAACACAAATGATTGTTACAATTTATTTGAATCCCATTAAAATTATAATTCATTTTTCTTTCTTTTTTATGAATCACACATTTTTCAATAAAATAATATTACACATAAATCCAAAACTTTTCCTTCTTCTTTTGAATAATAGATTCTTCAAAAATTTACCATTCAAAAATCTATTTTTATCAAATAATGAGACTCAAACAAGGGCATATATTTTGCTAAATATATTATTTTTGTTCTTTTTAATATTGATTATAAAAATGTTAATTACACTTACCGATGAGACAATCCATTATTAGAACAATTCTAATTGTACATAATTATTTTTACAGAAGTAAACCAGAATTCTCACAAAAGGTCGACCCCACTACGGGGCCCGATGTAATAAAGAATGACAAAAAAAATTCCAACCCGCACTATGTGTGAGACCTCTGTAAGAGGTCTGTGAACTGGGGGCTCTGTACCCCCAGCTGGGTTGTATTTTGTAGTTGGTGTAATACATTTGTTGCATTATTTTCGTGCATGGTTTTCAACTTTTAAAGAAATATAGTAGATCTTCAATTTGTTTGCTGTTCCTGATTTCATTCGAAGGTAGTAGTTAATGCCATGATGCTAAGCTTAGTTTTAAGGCTTGAGAATGTCATTTCAATATTTTGATTAGTTTAGTGTAAATAGCCTTATTTTCTTTAAATGAGCTTTAATTTTAACTACTAGTATGTAATAAATGCAATATCTATTGAGAAACATGCTGTAGGCTCGTATATTACTTTTAAAATTACAAAATGCAAAAAGTTAAAACCATCAAGAAAGAATAGAAAAATGACCATCATGAAGATTGAAGCACTACTTGTTACAGTACCAAGGAATCTTTCCTAATTACTGACAAGGTACTTGAGAGATTCTGTAAACCCAATAAAACTAGTTCCTCAATCCCTTTTCCTAATTGAAGCTGCAGATTTGGCCGTTAATAGAGCAAATTCCCATCTTGGAACTCAAACAATTCTTCCAGTCCTTCACTCCCTTATCACCTTTAAAGTATTTTCCAGTGCTTTAAGTACATATCGAATGACTGGCCGCCTTGAAGAGTTCAGACATCCTCCAAAAGATCCTCGTCTATGATTAATGATTGATCCACAATGTTTATTACGGGTTCTTTATCGCATATATTCATCCGAAGGAGTGCGCTTTGCAACCAGTCAAGATTGGCTTCAGTAAAGGCACTTATTCCCAATTTGCCTGTTACCAGCTCTAGCAAAACCTTCCCAAAGCAATAAACATCGTCTGTGCAAGTCTTATTACCTGTACCTGGCAAATTTCAACAAGGTTACATAGATGATAACATTCCAAGATAAAGAATGGAGTTGAAGTAAATTCCCAAAAATCAGTCATCTATTTGTAAGCTTTCGATCCTCCTGTAGATCTACAGATGAGCTAAAAGAACCAACAGTCAAGTAATTTAGAAGACTTTAGCAAGAACTGAGTTATCTTACGTTAACAAGAAAGATTGAACAAAAAGGATGAAAAAGAAGAAAACCCAAAATAGAATTTAAAATGCTAGAAATCATAAACTAAATCTTTTATGGCAAATTTCAACAAGGTTACATAGATGATAAATAGGAGCATTCGCTATTTAAGGAGAATAAAGTAATGAGGGCACCCGTGAACAAGAGGTGGAGCTCATTCATCAAGTAGAAATGCTAAACCCTCTGCAACCCCAATCGCAATTTTCGACCTCGCAATCCAATCCAGTGATGGTAGTCTATTATTATGGTCGTCAGGTTTCTTAAACAACGAACAAGATAAATCTGCATTTGACATATACCTGTAAACCAGAAACTTCTCATCCTCTTCATCCGAGGAATGTCCCAAAGAGGAACAAATCTTCGATCAGAAATCTTGATAAAGAAATCCAGCTCTTACAAACACGCATCCCAGTAGATAAATCTTTTGACAACAACACGAGTCAAATCTCCAATTCCACTACTATTTTAACAGAAAACGATTCTTCCAAAGTTCCCAGAAGATATCGCCAGATTGACCGTGCTTGATTAAGTTTTCATCACTGAAATCCCAAGTCGCCTGGATAATCCGCTCTAACTAAACGAAATTCCCATATTCTAGAAATTAAGAAACAATTCGTTCAAATGGAAACTCCCAGGGCAGTCTGAGGCCGCGGAGCTGGACATCGAGTCTTCACGAGAGACAAGCCAGAGCCCTTCTCTCTTCAGTATCGCTTCGACTAGTCTCTGCCAGTTATCGTACGCTCGTCATCTTCCGATTTCCAGTTGATCAGCTTCATCCAACTCCTACGAAATTCTACATAATATTTTGAATGATCAATTTCGAAAACTGGGCTTGGATTATTGATAGTCAATGCAGAATCTGAATGTTCTATTCAGCAAACGAATTTGATAACAGGGGATGTAAAATTAGAGGGATTTCGACGAGATTTGTTAAAGATAGAAATATTGTATAGAATATTTTTCATTATGTTTTTCTTTTTAGCGTAGGATTATTTTTCTTTTACATTTATTTCCTTTTATTGTTATCATAATCCTTTAAATAAGGTTTTCTTCTTTGAAATATTTACAAAACCATTATTAATACAATTTATCTTATTCTTGACATGGTATCAGAGCTGGTTTAACTTGATCTTGGGTTAAATTTGCAAGTTTCCGTTCTCCGACGAGGCCGCTTGTCCATTCAAATATTTTTCTTTTTTTTTTCTTGCTCCCATCCGATTTTCTCATCAAAATTCCCACAAAATTAAGTGTCCTAAGACTTCCAAATTTTCATTCAATAATCAGTTCAAAAGGCCGAAGAAGATCAAGGCAGTAGTTATGTGTGGGAATTTAATTTCCAGGAATTTGAACCATAATTTTGCATACTTGGGAATCTCCCAGTTCTTGTATCTGCACCAGAAAAAGGCATTAAAGAGGACAACCAACCATGTCTCGTTCTTTAAACATTGCTGTGGACCTTATTTTGCAGATTATTTGCCAAGGAACTAGATTCACCTACTTCACCTACTCCTCGTTCTGATGCTGAAGAGTAAGAGACTGGACTGCAGTTTGATGGATTGGCTTGCAGCCTTGCAGCTAGCTGTGTGTGGCTGCCATTGTCTTTCAGAATTTTCAGATATATCGTATCATCAATCATCCATTTAATGGCTGATAGAAATTGCAGTATTTTTTTTTGGCTGCTTCATTAAAAATAAAAAAATAATGTTTTTTTTCCCTTTTTCTTGGGAATTTAATGCTGTTTGATTTGAAAGGTCGGTATCCTGAACTTTACCGGCTATCTCCCTACCCCTTTAAAAATAAAAAATAAAAATCAAGGGTTTTCTTGTGTTAAAAACAAAAAAGCTTTGGAGGGTCGGTACCTTGAATTTTATCGGCACTCCCCCTACATCTTAAAACAACTGAGGTTTTTTTATGTTAAAAAAAAAAAAACTTTGGAGGGTCGTCGGTACCTTGAATTTTACCGACACTCCCCTGCCTTTTAAACAAACTAGAGATTTTTTCATGTTAAAAAATAAAAATAAAAAAACTTTAAAGGGTCGGTATCTTGAACTTTATCGACTCTCCCCCTGCCTTTTGAAAAAAACTAGAGGTTTATTGCAAGGTCGGTACCTTGACCTTTACTGGCTTTTCCCATATTTTTCTACTTAAAATGTTTTTGCTAAACCTAAAACATTAAAAAAAAAAAATATCTATCAAATATTTTCTTCCAAGCAAACAGGAAGTCACTTATCTCCATCAACAATGACAAAAGACCTCAAGTGCTTAGAGTTGATTTTACATCAATATGGAAGATTTGATTGGATCGATTTCTTCAAACTCCAAATTCTATACCATATTGAGTTTGAGGTGAGGGTGTTAAAGATAAAAATATTGTATAGAATATTTTTCAAAGTATTTTTCCTTTTAGTGTAGGATTATTTTCCTTATACATTTATTTCCTTTTATTGTTATTCATAACCCTATAAACAGGGTTCTCTTCTTTGTAATATTAACAAGACCATTAATAATACAATTCACATTATTCTTAACAAGATTGTGCATGAAAAAAAAAGAAAGGGGCTTTTGTTTCAAATTTTGAAAAAAAGAAAAAAGAAATTTTTTTTTTTGAATGATTAGGTAGTGTTTACTATCTTTAGAAAATTAAATTCTACCAAATTATGTTACAATAACAAAATATGTAAATGGAACTAAATAAGAGAGATTGAAAAGAGTGATTTTGAAGGTTGGGAAGGAATTTGCTAGAGGGACTAGACGTTAGAGACTAAAAACTAATAAATAAAAATAGCACAATGATGGTTGTAGTCAAATCTAGACGTACACATGCTAATTTTAAAACTATCACCATTACGCCATTGCTACTTTATTTTCACTTAACTAATGTTTTAATTTTTATGATTCTTTTTAAAATTTCCATATTGGGCCTCGCCTCAAGTTTTCTAGTTGCAATAGTCCTAGTCGAAAAGCAAAACCTCATTTTACAAAGTTGGATATGTGAATCATGTGACTATTTAACAGAAGGTTGGATGATTTTCATTGTAGGAAATTGATGGTGAAATTGTGATGAAATATTGAGGACCAATTTTTTCCTTTTTAAAAATTGTAGCCAAACTTGCTAGTAAGACAACACATTGGTGACTAATGGTACAAATTAAAATAGATTTCTTGCACATTTCGTCCCCCTACCTTTTAAGATTAGTACATCCACCCCTAACCAATTTTATTAGCACAATACATCCCAATCTTTCAATTAATTAGCATTATTACTATTGAATAATACCAACGGTGGAGGTGACAGCAATGGCGATATGGTGTGGTGTGGTGGGGAAAAGATGAATTGAATTTTTTATTTTTAAAATTTTTTATGTGCCTCATTTTGGAAAAATTGCATTGTTGATTCTCTTTCTTCATTCATTTTTGTTATTGTACCAACCATAAAAGGTTGGGACTACATGCACAAATTAAAATTTCCATTTTTGTATCTTTTTCTTAAAATTATTTAAGACGAATAGTATATTCGTCATTTTACGTTACTTGAGCGATCAGAATCAACAGAAGAACACACTTTGCTAATTAATTAAAACTTAGATTATTCTCGAATTTTATTTCTTTCAAATGGACTAGTCGAGAAGACTGATTAGCGGTATCGTACTAACTTGACACGCTCCTATCAATACTCTACTCCTTTCTTTTCGCATTTTCTTTAATTTTAAAATGAGTGACGTTTCATATATAGTGGAGTTTTGCTTCACGAACAGGATCGATGTGGCCTTGTTAGCTCATCATTATTCTATGATATGGTCATGTAACTTTCACCTTGGAGAATATAAAAATGAACATTAGTAGATAAAGATGATCAAGATACGAATAATTATAATTAAATTGAGTCTCATTGCATTTCAATTTCTTTCCAGAAAAGAAAGATGGTAGATAATAAAGTCTCAATAAGATTTATATATCTTTATTCTTATTAATAAATTTTTCTTTAGTTAGAGCATCTTGAAAAAACTCTATATTTGAAGTACTTCAAAATCTTTTACTCTTGAAATTTACAGAAACTCTCTAAACTATAGAGTAATGCTACGTAGCCACATTGGAGTTGCAACTTCAATTTAAATGGCACTAAATGATAGGCAAATGAACTGTGAAATTAAACCTATAATATAATGCCACATTAAAGTCATCCAGATTGGGTTTGTAACCCCTACTAGGGCTACACAGCATTACTCTTATATTTAACACTTAATTTTTACTACTCTCAAAAAATATTTATTATTTTTATTTATCTTATACTTTAACTAATTTTTTTTTATAGATTACTATATTATTTTCCTACATTGAAAATTGAAAATACTTTGAATACATTTAATTATAGAAAGTGAGTTTGGCTTTCCAAGTTTGGAGGGTCATACTCACTCTTTAAATTAAAATGTTAATTTAAAACATTTCTTGGAGTAATGATTTTAAGGATTGATTCTTTAAAATAGAGAATGTCTCATATTTAAAGAGTCTTTTGGAAATGCTTAAGTTGCATTCTCCCTTTAGGATTTCAATACACTTTCATGTCTATCACAAAAATAATTTTGCAAGTGGACTAATAACTTTTCCTTATTTTTTAATTACAAAAAAAAAAATTCACTTCACAAAATCTATTTCAAAACATCTAAATTATAAGTAAAATCAATTATAGAGGAAATTAAACACACTATTTAAAAAAAAAAAGAGAAAAAAAAGGAATTAAATTGAATTTTAATAACCGTATTAATTATGTCAATTAAAAATATGATTACATTTGGAAGTTTAGCTTATTCATTCCAAATAGAAGGGGCCTACATTTCCCAATCTAAATTAAAAGTAAAATAAATTATAGAGGAAATTAGACCACTACAAAAAAAAAAGGGAGGAATTAAATTATATTTTAATAACCGTATTAATTAGGTCAATTAAAAATATGATGACGTTTGGAAGTTAGCATATTCATTTTAAATAGAAGGGAGCCTACATTTCCCATTCTGATTTTTTTTTTCTCTTTTAAAATTTTTAGTATTAAAAAGTTGTCGTTTGATGCGGTATTCTAAGTTACGATTATCCAGTTCAAGAGATTCAAAGTCTACTAAAAAGCTTATGATATGGCCGTGAAAATTGTTATGGATGAAATTTAAATATAACAAATTATCTTGCATAAATTATTGAACGCAAATAACAAAAATATCTTTTACAATACATCCCAATTATTTATTAGCACAATACATTCCAATCTTTCAGTTAATTAGCATTATTACTATTGAATAATGCCAATGGTAGAGGCGACAGCAATGGTGATATGGTATGGTATGGTATGGTATGGTGTGATGTGGTGTGGTAGGGGAAGGATGAATTTAATTTTTTATTTTTCAAATTTTTTATGTGGCCCATTTTGGAAAGATTGCATTGTTGATTCTCAATCCTTTTTTTCTTTCATTTTTGTTGTTGTACCAACCATAAAAGGTTGGGACTACATGCACAATTTAGATTTTCCCTTTTTGTATCACACTTTGCTAATTAATTAAAAGATTAGAAATAGATTTTGCTAATAAAATTTGGTTTGGGATAGATTTGTTACCATTTTGAAAGTTGGGAAAATAAATGTGCAAAAGACTCGATGATAACTTGCAAATTTAGAAGTTCAAGGTTGTGTGTATATGTTTCTAGTTCTTGTACATTTATAAAACACGAAGTACATATATTTCACAAATCTTATTTCTTTCAAACGGATTAGTCAAGGGAACTGATAAGTGGTATTGTACTAACTTGCCATACTCCAAAGTCCAAACAATACTCAACTTCGATTACTACTTTCCTTTCTCATTTTCTTTAATTTTAAAATGAATAACATGTCATATATAGTGAAGTTTTGCTTCACTAACACGGTCGATGTGACCTTGCTAGTTTAGCATTATGCTGTATAGTCATGTGACTTTTACTTTAGTGAATATAAAAATTCTTTCCAGAAAATAAAGATGTTAGATAAATTTAAACTCTCAATAAGGTTTGTAAATTTTTATTCTTGTTACTTTTGAATATATATTTTTTCTTGATGAGTTGGCATTGTCCCTTTAGGATTTCCGTGCACTTTCATGCCTATCACAAAATAATTTTGAATGTGGACTAATAACTTTACACATTCCAAAAAGCCACTTTTCACAATGTCTATTTCAAAATATCTAAATTAAACAGGGCCTCAACATATTTTTGGATCAGATTTTTATCACACAAAATAAATTAAAAGTAAAGTAAATTACAGAGGAAATTAGACATGCTACTTTAAAAAAGAAACTAAGGGTGTGTTTGATTGCAAATATGGAATTTACATGAAAAAAATAAATTCTAGAGAATTGAATTGCCTAAAAATTATTTGCATGAAAATTATCAATTAAATGTGTTTGATTGATTTTATTTTCAACCTAAAAAAATATTATACTTGTCCATTTTTTATTAGTAGATAGATGGAAAAGAATGGGAGTAGATGAGAGAGAAAGAGAGAGTGAATTACCTGAAAAATAAAATTCTACTCCCCTAAAGTTGGCAGTATATTTTCCTTATTTTCAAATAAATATTTTATCACGTGACCAAAAGTTGAAAAACGTTTTTCATTAAAAAAAAAATTATATATATATATCAAACAGCGTAAAAATGGAAAATTTGAATGAAAATAAACATTTTTCATGAAAAATATTGACAATCAAATGCATTGTAAATTAAATTTCAATAACCATATTAATTAGGTCAATTAAAAATATGACGACATTTTTGAGTTACGATTATCCATTTTGTGCGATGGAAAATCTATTAAAAAGCTTGCGACGCGGTCATGATAAATATGTTAGGGATGAAATTTAAATATCAAAAATTATCTTGCATAAATTACTGAATGCAAAATAAATCATGATTATTAAGTTCATTTGTTAAGGTAATACTTTACTTGTTATTATGAATTCATAATGTATCGATATTTTAATTCGAAAGAAATATTTAAAACCTTGTCGTGAATACTTCAAAACGATAATATTATCGATTTTTTCTATCACAAGTATATGATATCGAATAAGTAATATAATCGATCTTTGAGTCCAGATTATCGTTCCTACAAGAACTAAACTTTAGCACTAAATCTAATTTCTTTCTAACTACCATTTGACAAGGCAAACAAATATTTGTATGTTTTGATTTTTAATTTAAATGAGTAAGAATATCGAGATGCACACAAATATTGATTCAGAAATTAAATAATAAACAATTATTAAGGTAGAACAATTTTACATATTGGTCACCTTTAAATTATAAATCAAGATTCACAATCTAATGTAGTGTTCGATCGAATTCTCCTATTGTATTTTGTGGCCTGTGCGGGAGAACGTGGGTCATTTTAGAACGTTAAAAAAATTTCACGTTTTGATGTCCATTGTTGGACAGACGGACGGGTCGGTGAACATAGCGGGCACAGGCATGAACTCATTCACGTGGACGGAAACGTGAAAAGTGAAAACTTTCAAACACTAATAACATGTTGCAGCCTTTGACATTTCAAAGGCTTTTTCATGAGTGAGCACATTTGATATAAATGAGTAAGAACAAAAGGAAAAAAAGCGAAAATTGTGTGAATTTAAAACTTTTGACCGGTTGCAGCCTGTACTTTGAGTCAATGTAATGTGCTGTTCGAAATGCATTTTAGAAGCAAAAATGGGGATCAAACCGGGCTTAAAAGTTTGATTTTGTGTTTGACACTTAATAAAATATTTGGGGTATAATTTATAAATAAAAAATAAAAAATAAAAAGTTAAAAATCACAATTACAATTATTCCTTTTAATTTTGACAATTTTTACCGTTTTGGATGGTAGGGGGTAAATTGCTTTTCAAAGATTACACAGAGGGATGTTTCGCATCTCAAAGGTTGTATTCCGCATTCAAGGTTTCAAATAGGGATTTTTTTGCGATTTTCAATAGGTAGAGATATATCGCTCATCGTTGAGTATGTAATGGGATTTTTTTGCTATTAAACCTTTTTTTTTTCCTTCCAAATAACTTATAAGGTTATCAAGGTGAGCCAGTCCCCTACTCGGGAGAAGGATAGAATCCCCGCTAGTTCGAGCAGGCCCTATGGGGATTAGAATAATCAGGGATAATTGTCATCCCTGACCCAAAATATCATTTTTGAATGTTATGATTCGAAACCATATTAATTGAAAGGTTATCTAGAACAGGGGCGAAGCCAGGATTTTAGTTCTATACGGGCAAAAAAATTTCGACGCTGAACGTCGAGGTTTTGGTCATGGATTTAATAACGATAAAAAAAATAAAACAATAGTACAACAATACTAAAAACGACATAATTTATATATTACACTTGTTTCTTACGACTCAAAATTTATATGACAAAAGAATCACAAATACTGAAAGCAACTCACAAAATTCAGTGCAATTCACAATTTCACATAATCAATTCACAGTGCATTTTCACAAATTTCACATAATCAATTCACCATGCAATTCACAATTCCACAGGGTAATTATACTATTTCCAAAATCCAGTAGGCAATAGTAGAGTAAGCAACTCACAATCACAAACGTGAGACGGCCAGAGGTTGAGGCAACAATGAGCTGGAACTTGAAGTGTGTGTGACTCCCACTCACTGTCTGGTAATGGTAGAATAAACAATTGAAGAGCAATTGTAGGAAGTGCCGCTTCGAGGTGCTAATTTCATATGTTAAAAACAATCATTTAAAAACCAAATATTATTACAATTTACACAAATCTAAAAACAAAAAAGAAGGAAAAAAAAAAGCTTCAAAATCAGGGTCGGTGGAAAATTGGAAATTGGGGCTTTACCTTATTCTTCTGCTGGCTGCCTATTGCTGGAATTTGGAAGAATTGTCGGGTGTCGGCAGTCAATTTTGCCTCGGCCTTCAAAGTCGAAGGTTAATTGGAGGCTAGAGCGGTGTAGGCGTGGACGGTGGAGCTACCACCAGGAGGAAGCAACGCCTCTTACGGACTACGGTCTACGGAGCAAGTCTGATCGATGATTGAGTGGCTTGAGTAGGAGACGGGCACGGGTGGAGACTGGAGAGCGAAGATAATTTTCCAACCGGTTGAAATTGAATGGATCGCAACTGCCAATTGATTCAATTGAATGGGTCAATGGGTTAGTTGTAAACGGGTCATGGAGTTTGATTGGGCTAATGGGTTATTGGGCTAGTAGGCTCTCTGGGCTGGACAGGGAAATGAAAGTAAACTACAAACTAAAAATAATAATAAATAAATAAAACCATTTGGGCCTGGGTTGGGCCCAAAAGTTCAGTGCAGGCATATGCCCACAGTAGACTTCATTAGGCTCCGCCCCTAATCTGGAACAACCCTAAATTTTCTCATATTGAACAGAAATCCATGCGTCCATGCATAAACAAAACAATTGTAAAAGGATAATTAAGAAAACAAAATAAACCCTTGTTTGAGCCACATTATTTTCATAAGAATGCATTTTTGAATAGTGCATTGATGGAAAATGTATGGTTAAAAAATAAGAAATTTTTTTAGATTTACGTGTAACATTATTTTATTGAAGAATGTGTAATTGAAATGATGTCAAATTATAACAAAAATATGACTTTTGCCAACCAAGAAATTGGTCGCTAAAAGTCCAATATCAGTCAGTAAACCCAATTTATGACCAAAAAATGTTGGTCGGCAACTGGTAGCCAAAAGCCAGCCAACGAAGGTTTTTACCGACCAAAAAATATACTTTAGTCGAAAAACATAGAGATTTTGACTGACCAAAAAATTGTGGTCGGTAATGACATAACTTTTTACTAACCATATATTTGGTCGGTAAAGGTCTAAAATAAGTTGGCAATAAACAAGTCATAAGTGGTGGTAGTAAACATAGGCCGACCTATTAGTTGGTTGGCAATAATATAAATTTGCTGACCACGAAATCAAGTGACATTGGTCGGTAAATAATGAATTTGCCAACAAACAAAATTCAAGGCAATAAATTTGGATTGTATTTTCTACTGTGATTTTAGTCGGTAAATGTGACTTATTTTATTGTTTTGAACCTGTAGGCCAACTCCAACACAATATACCAATAAAAATTTCAAAATAAAAAATATCCGAAAACAAAAAACAATAGTCACAACCAAAAGCCTCTAGCAAAATATTTACAAGGCAAAATAATATATAGCATCTTTACAAGTCAATTCCAATACCAACTATAAAAACACAGTCTAAACCATAATGGAATCCAAAATAAAAAGCCTAGCCAAGTTCCAAAATTTTGATAAGACTAGTTTCATTACATATTTCTCCTTAGTCACGGGATGGATCCAGCCTTTTGTATCCCTGTAATGTATGTTCTTCCATAGCTTAATTCACAAAAATGTATTGGAATATGAAGCTCCTATTGTAAGCAACCAAGATCAGAATGCTGGCAACTTAGATCATTAAGGATACGCGTACATGTCAATGAAACATTCAATATATGGAAGAGTGACTTTCCAATCTGTAGTCGATAGAAAATGAAGTGAGTGACATTTCATTTTGATTTTTCATAAGAACCATGTAATGTAGTCATGTTTCAAAAAATTATACACTGAGAAATTAGTAGTTAGATGACATCTAACGAACATTGACAACATCTGTATTTTTCTTTCTAATAACTAAGAAGAAGAAAATAGCTGTACAAACTCAACTTTCTCACTCTTTGCTTCACTTCCTTTGAGATGTCAAAGTAATGTATTGTGATTATCTTTTCAATTTCATGGAAGCTGGGAAGAGAAAGACATTCACCAAAGTAGATACAAGGTAGACCCAGAAGTGGAAGGCAGATAAGAAAGTTCTAAACAAACTCAGGAGGCCTCCGAGTACCTTTTTTGTATTCCTGGACTTAATACAATTCCCTCTGGTCTGGGAAGTTCGAGGTCATGGCTGAGGCAATAACATTATGTTTAATTCAATAATTTATATTAAAATACTAACTTCTAATGATTTAGAGATTCCTTTTTGATACTTGGTATACTGCTACTTAACTAATATGGATGAAAGAAAGCAAGAGGGTCCGTTATATATATATACCAACTTTGATATAGACTGGCCTCTGAAAATTTCTTAATTCCTAACATGTAGAGAGAACATAACCTATTAATGTTTGTTATATTTTAATCTTTAGCATTGACATACTTCAAACCTTTGCTTCTTCCTTCAGCAATGTTACAAAAATATGATGTTAATAAAAAAACAGAATTAAGAACTAGCTAATAATCGTAGAAATACCTATCTTTGTTGGCACATTGACTGGTGCAGGCTGGACCATTCATAGGTCTTGGGATGGTAGCTTCTTTTCTGGTGGCAATGGAATAACCTACTGTAAGGTGATGGTATTGATCATCAAAGATAACCCAGGCTCAGTTTATACCCACTTCCAACACCACAAAGCCGACAACTACGAACCAAGACAATACAAAGCTCCACTTCCGATTGCCAATGAGATATTCCACTATTGAGACCACAAAGGTAGAAGAAATCTCATTTAATATCACCATTAAGATGGTATACACAAAGAGGCAGAAGAGTAGAAGAGAAATCATAGAAAACCGGCCAAGAGAGAGCGAGGGGTGAGACATCTCTCACTTAGAGAGAAAAGAAGCCCATTTAACCTTTTTACCAATAGCCCAAATAAGGTAAGTTTAAGTAGGTTAACTAATGGGTTAGGTCAAAGGCCCAAAAGATAGTTAAGTGGGCTCACAAGCTTTTCTCTCAATTAAAGGCCATCCAAGGGAGTGGATTGGGCCACGAGCACACTAAAGTATTTAGGTTGCTTCGAGTGGCCCAATTAACCTTTGGGTTGTATCGTCTTGAATGTGGTATTGGATTCCCGTTCAGTCATTTGGCTAAACCGACTGAAAAATTAAACCGAGTAACATCATAGCCCGAGGGAGGTCGTTTGACAACAAATTTGTCTAACAACCTCCACCTTGGTGTCAAAGGACCTGCAAAAAGAAAACGCCTTCCATTAGTAACACCTCTAATAGAAAATCGATAAAATTGGAAATCATTTACATGTACCAATGTTTAGAAGATCCTTGCAACTTCTAAATTTTACCAGTGGCAGCACCTTCGTGCTCATATCTAAAGGATTGTATTGTGTGTGAACTTTTTCAAGTTTCACCACCTCTTGAGATACTATATCTCTAATAAAGTGTAGTCTAACATCAATGTGTTTAGTGCGTTCGTGAAAAACAGGGTTCTTACATAAATGTATGGATGACTGACTATCAAAATACACAACCACACTCATTCAAGACACATAGTTCATGAAGTAAACCTCTAAACCATAAGGCCTCTTTAATTGCTTCACTAGTAGCAATATACTCAGATTCAGTGGTAGATAGTGCAACAATGTGTAGTAACTGTGATTTTCAACTAACACATGAATTTGATAAGGTAAACATGTAAGAGGAAGTCGATTTCCTACCATCCCTATCTCCCGCATAATCAGCATCTACAAAATCCTTCAATTTCACACCTTTCTTATTAACACTGAACTTTAAACCTACGTCACCCGTACCTTTCAAGTACCTTAGTATTGACCTATCTCTTTTTATTTCCATACCTAGAATTCTCTTAGCCTTACCTAGGTCTTTCATGTCAAATTCACCACTTAGTTTTGCTTTTATGCTGTTTATCCACTTAGAAGAATAACCAATCAAAAACATGTCGTCCACATAGAGCAACAAAAATAGATAATTATTATCAGTCTCGTTATGTTGAAAATATAGGCAATGATCAAATTTATTTCTTTAGAACCCTATGGTGAGTACAAAGGAATCAAACATCTTGTACTACTATCTAGGTAATTGTTTTAAGCCATATGGGGACCTTTTCAGAAAACACGCGTAATCAAGTTTTGATTTATCCTTAAAACCTTTTGGTTGATTCATGAATATTTGTTCATCAAACTCACCTGTAAAAAAGCAATTTTTACATCAAGTTGTTCAAGTTCCTAGTTAAAATGCGCAACCAAAGCAAACATGGCCCTAATAGTGGTATACTTAATAACTCGTGAAAAAATCTCATTATAATCAACGCCATCCTTTTATGTGTAACCCTTAGCTACTAACCTAACTTTAAACTTTAAGGGTTCCGAACTACTAGTACCTTCCTTAATCTTAAAAACTCATTTGCAATCGACGATCGATTTGTTTTTAGGTCTAGGTACCAGTTCCCAAGTCTGATTCTTTTCTAGAGAACTCATCTCTTCTTTCATCGCCTTAAACCACTCCTTAGATTGATCACTACCTATCATTTCTTCAAAGGTTTTTGGCTCTTTATCAGCTAGTTTTTCATAACTAGCATGGACAAAAGTTATTTCAGATTCAAAACCGAACCTTCTAGGTTCTCTCGTCTGTCTCCTCTCTCTATCTCTAGCTAGATTATAATTAGCTAATGAATTTTCTTCCTTAGGGTGTTCTTCTATCACTACTTCGTTACTATTTTCCACTTCAGGTTCCTGAACTTGAATCTCCACCCCATTAGAAGCAGTAGGGGTAGATGTACTAAGTTTTCCTAACTCCACCTTAAATTAGTCTCTCTCTTCACCTAGTTCAGTTTCACTCTCAGATTCGGTTTCCCCTTTAATACACGGCATCTCATTCTCGTTAAACGTGACATCTCTACTTATGATAATCCTAACCCCTTTTTGGCTTCTATCCCATAACCTATAACCCTTAATACCCTCGGGGTATTCTAGAAAGACACACTTCCTAGCTCTAGATTCCAGCATTCCCTCATTCTGATGAGAAAAAGCAGTACAGCCAAAAGTTCTAAGCATAGAGTAATCACTCAATTTACCCGACCATCTCTTATACTGAGTGTCACCATTTAATGCAGCTGGAGTCAAATTAATCAAATAATAGGCAATCATAACAGCCTCACCCCAAAACAACTTAGGGACACTAGAACTTAACATCATGCAACGTACTTTATCAAGTATAATCCTATTCATCCTTTTCACTACCCCGTTTTGCTGGGGAGTGTAAGGAATAGTCTTGTGTCTAGTTATGTCATTTTCTTTACACATACTATCAAATTCCGTATTGCAGAATTCTAGGCCGTTATCTATCCTTAAAATTTTGATTTTCTTACTAGTTTGGTTTTCCACTTGTCTCTTCCAGTTATTAAAATTATGAAAAGTCTCGGATTTATCTTTCAACATATAGACCCACACTTTCCTAATATAGTCATCGATAATAGACAGGAAATACCTATTTCCACCCAATGTGGGATTACTAGCAGTATCCCACAGATCAGAATACACATATTCAAGCATGCCTTTAGCTTTATGAACACTCGTGGAGAACAAAGTTTATGATGCTTACTAAGCACACAGTGATCACAAAATGACAAATCTGACAAACAGTCACTAAATGCACCTTTTTCATTAAGTAACTTAAATCCCTTAATGCCTACGTGTGTAAGTCTATTATTTCATGTGTGTGTGTGTGATCAATCTTGACAGAAGAGTTAGAGGAGTTCAAACCTCTAATCACTTTCCCAGTAGTAATATTAATGTCGTTTTTCTTAGTTCCCTTAATGGAAACTAAAGCACCCTTAATCATTTTTAGCATACTATTTCCAATTTTACTAGTGAAGTCATCCTTTTCAAGTCTCCCTACGGAAATCAAATTCCTAGACAATTTAGGAATATATCTAACATCTTTTAACGCGTACACAAAATCCGTGTCAAATTTTACGTTTATGTTACCAATTCCAGCAATAGTATAGGCAAAGTTATCACACAGCACAACATGCCCAACGTTAGATTCATACAAATTATAAAACCAATTCTTTTCAGACGTCACGTGGAACAATGCACCAGAATCAAGTATCCACTCATGCATACGGGAATTAGCAGTTAGATTCAATTCAACAGCGTATGCAACTGAACTTGTAAGCATATAGACCTCATCGTTATCTATCTCAAATGTAGAGGATAACACATTTACCTCATCTCTTTCCTTAATCTTTAACTTGCCCTTTTCTTTATGACAATTTTTTATAAAATGCCCTGTGTTTCCACAGCCATAACATTTTCTGGCCTTCGTCCTAGATTTTGATCTAGATCTACCCTTGCCCTTCTTTTTCCATCCACTGCCACTTAACTCGCCACCACTTTGATATCCATCATCACTATTTTGCCTAAATTAAGTTCTACCCCACATCATATGTAACTCACCGCTCCTCTTATCGTGTTTTTCAGCCCTAATTTCCATTTCTTTGTTCCTAAGGGAGTCTATGACAATTTCAAGTGTTAACGTATCTCTACTATACTTAATGGTGTTCTTAACTTTCTTATAAGAATCAGGGATCACATTGAGCAAAATTATAGCCTTATAAGTTTCGAACACAGCCTCATCACAATTAACTATACCCTGTACCAACTTGTTAAACACATCTAAATTATCATCGAGATCCTTTGAAGGATCCATTTTAAAATTGAAAAAATGTTCGAGCAAGTAGAGTATATTCGGTGTAGACTTAAGCAAATATAAGTTTTCTAATTTTTTCCAAAGTTCTTTAGTGGTTTTCAGTTTATCCACCTTTCTTAAAACAGCGTCAGACAAATATAAAATGATTGAGGTGTAAGCAAGCTCATCGGCTTCTTCTCTTTGTTCTTTTGAAAAATCAGTTGAAAAATTACCTTCAATAGCCTTTGAAACCTTTTGTTGAACTAAAATACCCTTCATTTTTTGTTGTCAAATAGAAAAGTCACCCTTTCCGTTAAAAATCTTCAAATCAAAGTTGTGAGTTGTCATCTTCACACAACAGTTAAAGAATGCACAAAACACAATCAAACAACACAAAGTAGTCCTAGAGTCACAAACAATATACGCCGTTCTAGATTCCCAGGGTTTCGTAAGACTCACAGTCTTAGATCAAGGGAATGTTCGAAACGGGTAAAGTTATTGTAATTCTAACGAAATTAATAAGTAGCAGAAATAACAATGCAACAGAGAATTACGTCTAACCAATAATCAGTTTCACGACAATTATATCACTAAGAATTAAATACTGATTTACTCAATCAAACAATTAAGAGCACGTAACCCTAATTTTCAACACAAGCAATGGTTTTCAAGCAATGACAACCCCCAAATCTAATGATCACCCCACACGATGATCTACTAGTGCAAAAATGTAAAAGTTTCAGCCAATTTACTAGAGCGGACCTATCCGAGTTCGTAATGTGGAGAGATGTGAATTTGCTACTTTAGGGCCACCACTATTCGCCCTAAAGATTCAGCAAATATAACAATTCTGATCAGCAACAAATGCAGATTGAAGTTAGGGGCAAAATCATCCAACTTTTCCTACTCAACCTGAAACACTAAACCAAACACATCAAAGTGTTCAGGAAAATGAAATAAACGAAATGACAGAAAAAACTACGTTGCAGGGCCTCCCGCACGCCGCCGTCGTCACCACCATGAGCCATCTCACAGGGGGTGCCTCGACCTGCTAGTTATCGATCTGGGCTCCGTTTGTCCAAATAAGGTCGGGTTTGGGAGTAATTGGAAGAATTGGGTTCGTTCAATTTGGAGATTAGGGCCTATTTCTCTCGATTTTGAACCCTTTTGACAGAAATTGAAGTCCTAAGCTCTGATACCAGATGTAAGGTGATAGTATTGATCACCAAAGAAAACCCAGGTAAGTTAATACGGGTACTTTCAACACCACAAAGCCGACAACTACGAACTAAGACAATACCAAGTTCCACTTCCGATTTTCAATGAGATATTCCACTATTGAGATCACAAAGGTAGAAGAAATCTCATTTAACATCACCACTAAGATGGTATCCACAAAGAGGCAGAAGAGTAGAAGAGAAATCACAGAATGGCCGAGAGAGAGAGGGGTCAGACATCTCTCACTTAGAGAGAAAAGAAGCCAATTTAACCTTTTTACCAATAGCCCAAATAAGGTAAGTTTAAGTAGGTTAACTAATGGGTTAGGTTAAAGGCCCAAAAGATAGTTAAGTGGTCTCACAAGCTTTTCTCTCAATTAAAGGCCATCCAAGGGAGTGGATTGGGCCACGAGCAACACTAAAGTATTTAGGTTGCTTCGAGTGGCCCAATTAACCTTTGGGTCGTATTGTCTCGAATGTGGTGTTGGATTCCGGTTCAGTCATTTGACTAGGCCGACTGAAAAATTAAACCGAGTAACATCATAGCCCGAGGAGGTTGTTTGACAACAAATTTGCCTTAACACCTACAAAATATGTAAAATAATAGTGAAGACGGAAAATATCATAATGCATAACAAGGAGTCTTATAATGATCATGAAAAGAAACTATGGATTAATATATGGCAGTGACATCAATCGCTATCACCATCGAAAATGAATTCTAACTCCGTATCAGATATTTCGAAATCTTTCTCATCATCCATGTCATCAACTTCAAACTGGAAGTCCTCTTCCATGTCAAATACATCGATGTTTTCCTCATCTACTTGTTCAAGTGGAACATCAATACAAACATAGAGTCTACTGTCCAAATCATCATCTTCAATCAAAAGTCGAACATCCGTAGATGAGCTATCTTGTTGAACAATACTAGAATTGTCAATTTCTTCATCATCATTATTACACTCATCAGCGCTCTCAACTAAATCCCATATATGACGAGGAGTGGCCTTTTGTACAACTTTCCAGTTGGCTCCTTGTTTCAAGCCATCCATATAGAACACTTGAATGGGTTGTGTTGAAAAAATGAAAGGATCTTCCTTGTACCAAGTTCGGGCAACATTAATTGATATAAAATTTGGTTCTTTTATAATATACATTAGATCTTCTTTTATTTTCATTCTTTTAGCCTCTCTAGTAGTACCTCGCAATTAGTTGCCAGTAAGACCATTTGATTGGCCTAAACAGTTATAATTTATTAACATTTTTCTTCTTGCAATATTTTTCACATTTAGAATTAATGATCAATAAGAGTTGAAAAAGAAAACGAAATCCTACAGAATCTATTATTGGGATAGAAGAGCTGCAGAGATGACATTCAATATGAACTTTGATGATGAAGTTGAAAAGATGGCATATGGATAGTGAAAAATTGAATTAAATTTTACAACCTTACTTATGTCTCCTTCCCCTTAACTGAGCCAAAACAAAATAGCCAAAGAAGTGTTACAAACCAACAAAAAGGATCTTTCTCGGTAACTCTGAAATTTTATATCCAATACATATAACACATTTGTTGAATTGTCACCTACATTATTCTGTTCCACACGTGATGACAACTAATAGACAAGATCAGAATGCTCTGGTTTTGACTAATGAGTGAGAGCAGAGAATTTAAACCTAAACTTCAAAACTAAATTGAGCAAAGGAATCTTTGATTGTCTGTACATTGCTAATTTTCGTACTCATCTGACTCCAAAGGTTGAAAAGATTATATATAAACACATCTATGATTGTAAAAATTTTGCCTTAAACAAAAGGGCACAGCATTGCAATAAATTACAGCAACTTAAAAGGGATAATTCCTCACAATTCGATCACCTACCCAACTTAACCCAAAGCACGAAGGGAAACTTAGCCATTTAGAATAGAATTCAATGAGGATGAAATTCAACATAATACGATACAGTGAGGTTAATGTTTAAACAACATAATAATGCTAGGGAATATATCTATTCACACAACTAATCATCTCAGTTGTTATTCCAAATAAAAAACCTAACCACAAACAAATGGGTTCAAATTGTACATAGAAGGCAACAAAAATTAATGATAGTTTCCAAACACATACCTATTAAACAAAGATAACCACAATTAGTGATATGAAAGATAGAACCGACATTTTACTGAAAGAAAAAAATTGGGGATGAATGAACAATTATAGGTAAATCAAGTGAACAAGTCACAGAAAAATTTACCCCAATAGATGAAACTTTTCATAGTAAATGTCGACCTCGGAAATTGGTCCTTCCACGTGGCCAACTGAAAGCTACTCCACGTATTCCTCCCTGTACACAATCAACAAATATTCAGGCGCACACGGCCGGAACCAACGGGGGTGGTGGCGGCCGTATACACTCCGACGGTCAAGTCAGGTTTGGGTGATCGAAATAGTACCCAGGGGCTATACAAATCGATCAATAAAGGGGGAGGAGAATATATAAACTTGTTATGGAGTGCTGTGTATTAAGAGTTTCATTACATTTGCCTCTTGCCAAACCTTGGGTATTTATAGGTGGTATGAACCGTTGGATGTGGAACGTGTGTATACATCTGACGGTATGAAGCGTCTGCTCATAGGCGTCAATCAGCTGTGTTTGTAGAGTGGGCGGACAGTTTGTTTCCTCTGAGTTGAATTGACGTAAAGTTGATAAGTCACATCAACTAGCCTCATGGAGACGTCAAATCAATTTAAGCCTTAGGTGCAGGACAAATCTCAAACCGGGGTCCACTTGATCTCGACCTCGGAGGTGAGATACTTCGGCAAATCAGTAGTAGGAATCGCTATATCACTTCGGAGAAGTTTCGGAAGGATCGTTTTCAGGTCAGAATAAATGGTGCTGCGGGGGGTCCACTTGATCTCGGCCTCGGAGGTGAGATGACACTTCGGTATCCGAGGCGTATATAATCGGAGCATAACAGTGGTCCCCCAAGTTCGGGGATGAATATTTATATCATGCGTGGACTTGCTTTCCTGACCGGATCGCAAGTCATGGGAGTTTCAGGGGTTGATCCGTTGCAGCAATCGAGGTTATGATAATAAGCAGATGTGCCAAAGCTTCGTTATTGTGCGTAACATTCGAGGCGATCAAGCAGCATGGGACGTCGCGTAAGGTGCACCGAAGCTTCGCAAATATGGTGTGCTAACCCCCACAGGCCAACGCTTTGGGAGAGTTGAAACTTTGTAAAGCATGGGAGGGAACGCAGCGTCCGAGGTGATGTCCCAAAAGGGCCTTCGCGTCAGGTGCGTCTAAGCTTTGTAAAGTTGGAGGAGGAGCTCATCTGCCATCGGTGCGCTGACCCAAAAGGTCGACGCGTGGGGAGATGACTGAAGATTGTAAAGCATGGGAGGGAACGCAGCGTCCGAGGCGATGACCCAATAGGGCCTTCGCGTCAGGTGCGTCCAAGCTTTGTAAAGTTGGAGGAGGAGCTCATCTGCCACCGGTTCGCTGACCCAAAAGGTCGACGTGTGGGGAGATGGCTAAAACTTTGTAAAGCATGGGAGGGAACGCAGCGTCCGAGGCGATGACCCAATAGGGCCTTCGCGTCAGGTGCGCCCAAGCTTTGTAAAGTTGGAGGAGGAGCTCAATCCGAGGTGACCCAAATGTCAAATGATTTGACAACTGTTGCTTGTTTTCAAGGTGACAGTTGGGTGCCATGCCCATTCTCCTAAAAGGCTGCTGCGGCTACTAACCGAGGGAACGCGTTTCAAGTTAGCGTGAAAGTCACAGCGACATCTTGGGCGTAGATCAAATCTGGCGTTTCATTTCAATGGCCTAGATTGAGGATGCGATGAACGACTTAGATTGATCGCATTTGAATTCAACGGTGGAGATCGGACTTGTTTTTTCTATAAAAGGAGGACTCTGGGGCTTTCTCAGACTTTCTACCCTTGCAAAACTAAGATTATACTTTGCTCTCAAATTTTTGGCGATTTTAGCCGTTTTGCAAGCAATTTCGGTGAGAAAAAACTAGACTTCCGGCGAGAAAAACTAGGCTTCTGGCGACCTTACACCATTTCTGGCTAGGAAAACCTCCAAACCCGTAAGTTTCAGCACCTATTTAGGCTTTTAAATTTTTAAAGAATGGCCTCGGATGGGAGTTCTGGTTCGGGGAGGGGCTTAGAAATAGTGAGGGTGGACGAGCCCATTGTGGTGACCTCCTCAGAAATAGCTGGGGCAATAATGGAGGGGGGGAGAGAGAACATATGAAAATGACCAGATAGCCCACCAGATACCTCTGTGCATTGGGGGCGTCGAACTACCCATCAAAATTAAGGGAGGCCGACCTGGGTAGACTTAGGACAGAGTATAGGATCCATGACAACGTAGACTTAATCCTCCCCGGGCCAGAAGAGAGAGCATGTTACCCAAGGTCGGGCTGTGTGGCCATTAGTGAGGCGATCCTTAGGGCTGGACTTAGGCTGCCTATCCATCCATTCTTTAGGTTGGTGCTTAGGTCCTATGGGCTAGCCCCGATGCAGCTCAATCCGAACTCCTGGAGCCAGATGGTGGGCTCCTGGATGTTGTGAAAAGAGGCGTCATTAGGGGTGGAGATGCCCCTTTCCATTTTCCAGACCCTCTATATTCCCAAGGTTACTGCCGGGGGGGATAAGACCCGGGGTTGGTACTACCTTACGTCATGGGGTTCCTACACTCCATTCGTGGTCGATCTGCCGAGCTCCATTAAAGAATGGAAGAGCTCATGGTGCTGGGCAGTAGGGCGATGGGACACGATGGAGGGGGACCCCCTGGCGCCTCTTACAGTTCCAACGAAGTTTTCAACACTTAGTGAGTATAGTAGTTGTTTCTTTTATTTCTCTTCGGTTCGACTTGTGTCTAACAGTTATGTTTCCTTTGTAGGTTCTCTTCCTCGGTGCGAGCTATCAACGGAGAACTTTGACACCATCTATGTCATTTATCAGCTACCTCAGAAGAAGAGGTCCTACCACAGGCTGATCCGGAAGAACATCCATTTTATTACCCACGATTTAATGGCGTCTCAAGGTAATAGGACCGAAGTCCTTACTTTTTATTCCGAACTCCCTAGACTTGTACTAATTCCTTATTTGATTCTTTGCAGATAACTTTAACAAGAAGCTGCCAGTGCGCCCCGACTTCAAGACCATCCAGAAAATGATGGCTGAGGCACGGGCACTGAAGGCCTCTTCCTCCTCGTATAAAAAGCAAATGGAGGAGTTGGTGGAGGCCAGTAAGAGGCTCCAGCCTCCGACGGAGGAGGAAGTTTAGGAGGACCCAGAAGCTGACCTCTAAAGGAAGGGCAAGAAGAGTGCCGCCCCTCCCAGACGCCCAACTGTGGTGAGGCCACCCCCAGTTTTGAGGCAGACCACCATTCCCACGGGGGTGGCCCACCCGGAGAGAAGCCTCGCTCCAACTGAGCTTGTCGCTGCCCCGGACACAGCACCCCTTACTGCAGTGCCCATTGATCAAGCTCCGGGGTAGCAGAGGAGAAAAAGGCCCCGTCCCTCTAAGGAGGTTGATTTCCTGGGCACCAATCCCGAGGAGCCCATAAGGGAGGTGTTGGAGGCTCTTCCTCCCGAAATAGCTGCGGTGGCGGTGGTCCACAATAAATATTGGACAGAAGAGTGGAGGGACCACACCGCTTCCTGCACGGCTGAAGATATGGTGGCTGTGAACAGTGCCTGTGTGGCTCGGGCCCTAAGCACAAGCATCCAGCTTGAGGGCTTGGTGAAGGATCTGCACTCTAAGAGGGAGGACCTCGCCAAGTGCCTCGAGGAGGCGATGCATTATGGGGACGCTGTACAGGCGGCCCAGGCCAAAGCCACAAAGGCAGAGGAAGGGAAGAAAGCTGCTGAGGCCCAACTTACTGTTGCACAAGCAGAGGTGGAGCGACTGAAGAAAGAGCTCTATGAGGTGGAATGCCAAGTGGCTGCTGTGACTTGGCGACTTAATCACGCCAATGAGCACCACAAGCTCACCACCGATGCTCTGGAGGCCTCCAATAGAGAAAAGGCAGAGTTGAGGCAGTAGACAGAGGCCCAGTTAGAGGAGATTGCCTCCTTGAAGGATGAATTGAAGTCTGCGGGGGAGGTGGCAGTCCAGAACTTTATTGACCACTTCGAAGACCATCCCCTGTATGACGACTTCGCCAACTTCTGGGCCTCATGGTGCGTCTAAAGCTTACTGGGTCGACTGAAGGAGGTGCATCCCACTCTGGACATCTCTCCATCGGAGGCAGAGTTTGGGGGGCCAACTGGAGGTCGGCCTAATAAAGTTGTCGAGGAGGCTCCGGAGGCCCAGGAGGCGGCCAGTGCTGAAGTCCCTCCAACAGACTAGGGTTATCTTGTAATGGCTTCGACCCCCAATGTACTTAAATTTATGAAATAAAATGAGAAATTTTTGTTATGTATTTGGGCTTCTGCTTCTTTATTTTTTCTTTGTTTACACTTGTATGAACGACAAACGTTAGACTAATTGCCTTGCGACAATGACCAGTTAATAACTATGGATCGGACCGCTTAAGTTAACATAAGTTTAAACACTTAAGCGAGTATGAAGCGATTCTTAATGCCAACTTATTAATAATCTGAGATCAGGCCAATTAGGGAAACATAAAGAGCCGCTTGATGTTAATCAGCTCATAATTGACGATCGGATCGCTTAAATGAACCTTCTGAAGTACTGAGGAAACTATTCACTAACTGATGTGGCTTGGACCTGAAAATTCATTACTAAGATAAATTACACCACCCTTTACAAAGGCGATTCCATCACTTAGGGAATTTTACAACTAAGATCAGATCGGAACAATTGATTCGTTACAATATATTGAGATCGGATCGGATCACAGTCTCATCACTGGTAGTACTTCCTAAAGTGTTCGATGTTTCACTTATGAGGCAGCGCCCTTCCTGACATATCTTCGATTTCGAAGGTACCAGGTCGGGATTCCCATCGGATGCGGTAAGGGCCTTCCTAGTTCGGGTTGAAAACTCCTGACCCGGTTAGTTTTGAAGATTGGAAAACTCTTCTGAAGACGAGGTCGCCCAAGCGGAGAGTTCTGTTTCTGACCTTGGAGTTATAAAAGCGGGTCATCTTTCGATGATATTTTGCCA
Source organism: Olea europaea var. sylvestris (assembly GCF_002742605.1). NCBI lineage: Eukaryota > Viridiplantae > Streptophyta > Magnoliopsida > Lamiales > Oleaceae > Olea > Olea europaea. Next base: position 41,916 of record NW_019237236.1, on the reverse strand, counting down.
GGGTCATTTGGGAGGTATCTCTCTTTTCCTCAAGGAGGTGTAGTTTGCTTATTCGGGCCTTGTCATTGCTGATCTCATTGAAATATATCCGTCGATGTGATGGGACCCCAATTTCGACCGGACTCATTGCCTCGGCTCCGTAGGTCATGGAAAATGGGGTTTCACCGGTTGCAGTCTGGCAAGTCGTCCTGATAGCCCAGAGGACGTGGGGGAGTTCGTCAACCCAGGCCCCCTTTGAGGTATCCAATTTCCTTTTCAGGGTGTACTTGATAGTCTTGTTTACTGCTTCAACTTGCCCATTCGCCTGGGGGTGATGAGGTGTCGAGAAGTCCTTCTTTATGCCCAATTCGTCACATAAGTCTCGCATCTTCCTATTGTCGAACTGCCGCCCGTTATCAGAGACTATGGAGTGGGGGATGCCGAATCTACAAATGATGTTTTTCCAAACGAACTTGGTAGTATTAGCCTCGATAATTCGAGCAAGGGGTTCTGCCTCGACCCACTTAGTGAAGTAGTCAATGGCGACAATGGCGAAAGTTGCGCTTCCTCTCCCTTTTGGGAGTGGACCAATGAAGTCGATGCCCCACTTGGCGAATGGCCAAGGGCTGGTTACTACAGAGAGGCTCTGAGCAGGCTGTCTTTGTACGTTCGAGAATCGCTGGCACTTGTCACATTTCTGGACAAATTGGCAAGCATCTCTTTTCAGGGTCGGCCGAAAGTAGCCTTGACGGAGAACCTTGTGTGCCAGAGCCGTTCCTCCGGAGTGATTTCCATAGATTCCTTCATGTATTTCTCTGAGTATGTATGTGGCCTCTTCGCCGCCTACACATCGAAGAAGGGGCGAAGCGAAGCCTCTCTTGTAAAGGGTGTCTTCCTGCAGGACGAAGTGTGCAGCCCTTCTCCTTAATTTCCTCGCTTCGCCTCTAGAAGCAGGCAGTATTTGTTCCTTCAGGTACGCGATTATGGGCTGCATCCATAATGGGGTGCCTTCTATCCACAGTACCTCTTCGCCTTCGGAGGTGGAAGGCTTTGATAAGTGCTCGATGGGGACGATGTTTAGTAGCTCTGAGTCCATACTGCTGGCTAATTTTGAGAGGGCATCTGCATGTGCATTTTCTAGACGGGGGACTTGAGTCAGTTCGAACCTTTCAAAATGGGGAATTATGTTCAGAACCAACTTCAAGTACGCAAGCATATTACCATCTTTGGCTGTGAAATTCCCATTTACCTGATTTACTATGAGCCGAGAGTCACTGCTTGCTAGGAGCTTCCTGACCCGCATTTCCTTAGCGAGCCTTAGACCTGCCAGAAGGGCCTCGTATTCGGCTGCGTTGTTCAAGGCTTTGAAGCCGAACCTTACCGCACAATTTAGCACATGGCCTTCCGGGCTCTCCAACACGATCCCTGCCCCCGCGCCAGTCTCTCCTGAGGACCCATCTATGAATAATTTCCATGTGGGGGACTCGGCTGGTTCTATTATAGCCTCCACTTCTGGGGCTTTGGTAAACTTAACCATAAAATCAGCAAGGGCCTGGCCCTTGATGACGTGTCTAGGTCGGAACGTTAGATCGAACTCGCTAAGCTCAATGGCTCATTTCAGCAGGCGTCCCGACGCGTCTGTTTTCTGCATTACCTGCTTTAAAGGAAAATTGGTGAGAACTTCTATTGAGTGGGCTTGAAAATATGGCCTCAGCTTTCTTGAGGTTGTGATAAGTGCGAGTGCCAATTTTTCCATGTCTGGGTAGCGTGTTTCAGCTGGGAGAAGTGCTTTGCTGATGTAGTACACTGGCAATTGACGCTCATTTTCTTCCCTGATTAAGACTGCGCTAACTGCCACGTCCGAAACTGTGAGATACAGTAATAGAGATTCATCCGGTTGAGGTTTCGACAAGAGGGGTGCTTCCCCGAGGTGCTTCTTCAGAGCCTCGAAGGATTCTTCGCACTCTGAAGTCCATTGAAATTTCTTTCCTTGCTTCAATACATTGAAGAAAGGGAAGCTTTTATCAGTGGCTCTGGAGATGAAGCGGCTAAGTGCGGCTATCCGACCATTGAGACTTTGGACCTCCTTCGATTTCTGAGGTGACCTCATTTCTAGTAAGGCCGTTACCTTTATCGGATTTGCCTCAATTCCTCTCTAATTTACAATATATCCCAAGAACTGGCCTGATGCCACTCCAAAAGTGCACTTGAGGGGATTCAATTTCATATTATACTTTCTGAGTATCTGGAAGGTTTGGTCAATGTGGCTCACGTGTTCGGTTGCCTGGAGGCTTTTGACCAACATGTCGTCTACGTAGACCTCCATGGTTTTGCCAATGAGTTCGGTAAACATCATGTTGACTAACCTCTGGTATGTGGCCCCGACATTTTTCAATCCGAAGGGCATAACTTTGTAGCAATACAGGCCCCTGTCCGTAATGAATGATGTAGCTTCCTCATCAGGTCGGAACATGGGTATCTGGTTGTACCTTGAGTATGCATCCATGAAACTCAGTAGTTCATGCCCAGCAGTAGAGTCCACAAGTTGATCAATTCTCAGAAGTGGGAAGCTGTCTTTGGGGCACGCCTTATTTAGGTTTGTGAAGTCCACACATACCCTCCACTTCCCGCTGGACTTTTTCACCAGAACCGAGTTGGATATCCACCTCGAATATATGGCCTCTCTGATGAAACCATTTCGGCTAAGTTTGCTTACTTCGTCTTTCAGTGCCTCGTACCGTTTCGGGTTCAGGGCGCGCCTCTTCTGTCTATGGGGAGCATAGGAGGGGTTGATGTTAAGGTGATGGCAACTGATCCTAGGATCTATTCCCACCATATCTTCATGTTTCCATGCGAAGACATCCAGGTTTCCTTTCAGGAAACGTATCATCTCAGTTTTTGCTTCAGGTGATAATGACTTCCCTATACGCAAGACTTGATTGGGGTCTTCCGGGTTGATGGGAAAAGTTTCCAATTCTTCCATGGGGGTCGCATTTGGTTCATAATCGATTATTCGGGGGTCTAACTCATCAAGAGGGTGTCCTTGTTCAGGGGCCTCTTCCATGTCGACGTCTCCCTCTTGTTCAGAGGTATGCCCTTGTTCAGGGGCGTCGAGCATTTCCACGTCCGTACCGACTTCAGCGGGTACCTCGGCTAGGATTACATTAACAGTTTGGGGCTCGGATTTGCGCAGCGAGTTTAGGTAGCATGCCCTGGAGCCCATCTGATCGCCCCTGACGGTTGCAATCCCATGTTCGGTTGGAAATTTCATGTACAAATAGTGAATGGACGTCACAGCCCAAAGATCTTTCAGAGCGGGCCTGCCCAATACTCCATGATAAGCCGATCTATGATCTACCAACAGAAATTCCATGAAATGCTGGGCGACTAGGGGTACCGAACCCATTTCCACAGGCAGGGTACTCCGTCCTCGTGGGATGATGCTGTCCCCTGTGAATCGTAACAGTGGGTCGGTCATGGGGATCAACCCATGTTCAATTTGTATTTTGTCAAAAGTGGAGCCAAACAATATGTTCATGGAACTGCCATTGTCAACGAGCATGCGTTTTAATCTGTTTCTAGCTACTACGACTCTGACAACCAAAGCATTGCAATGGGGTGGTGAACTCCCTCTGAGTCTTCCTGAGAGAAGATGATCGGGGCCATCTTGTTTGCTGATTTCGATTCGTCAACAATGTAAGTGATCATCGGGGGATCCTTAGCTTCTCTTGTGTAATTTCTCTGGGCATTCCTGGTGTTGCCACCGACGTGGGGTCCCCCAATGATGGTATCGATTTCCCTGATGACCTGGCCTCCCAAAAATTGGGCTTGGTTCCCCTGCCTGGATTGGCCTCGGTTCCTCAATTCTCTTCTACGAGGAGATTGTTCCTGGTGACCTCTCCCTCCCCTCCTCGGGGAGGTGGATCTGCGAGGGTGTTCGTTTCTACTGGAAGTGTGAAGGTTGCTTCCATCAGGGCGTCGATTGGCATCACGACACTCACTGGTGTCATGTCCGTATAGTTGATGGAATGTACAAAACCTTGCTCCTGCCAAGGGTCTGTTTGGCCTCTTTTTCTTCTTCTTATTGTTATCAGTTCTTCTAGATGGTCCCACCTCAACAGGGGCATTATCATATGCCAACACCGGCACTGCATTCAATATAGTGGAAGCTAGGGCCTGTCCGGATGTGAGAGCTATGGTATGCCCTGCTTGGGTCCATTGCTGAGTAACAAGGTGTGTTGCGGGGCCTCGACCTACCTACCTCTAAGGAGAAGAGAGTCCCTGCGCGGCACGGTTGCGATGATCAATCATTTTTTCACTAACAATTTCCACTCTCATCATTTCTACCAGCTCATCGTATGTGGAGGGATTCTTGCTGCGCACGTCCCTCCAAAACAAAGTGTTCATGTTGAGCCCACCTTTCAGGGCTGAAAAGGCTTCCCTGTCAGTGACCTGTTCACAGTAAGTAATTTCATCTGTAAACCTGGCGAGATAGCTTTTTAGCGTCTCTCCAGGGGCCTGCCTCATGTCTTGTAGGCGTTGAATTGGCACCTCTCCTTCCCTGCGTGAGAGGTACTGGTTCAAAAATGCTTTCTTCAAGTCTGGCCAACTTCTGATGCTTAGGGGAGGAAGCCTGTTGTACCATACCTCGACGGCTCCGCCTAGTGTTAAATGGAAGGCTCTGCATTTTAGAGCAGACGAGGCTCCCCTAAGGCTCATTTGTGTCATATACTTTGTGAGGTGCTTCTCTGGATCCCCCTTTCCCTCATACTTAGGGATCTTAGGGGGCATGAAGTTAGCTGGCATTGGGAAGCTTCGAATCTCCCTTGAGAAAGGGAGGTTATCGTCATCGTCGTCAATCTCATAAGATCGACAGGGCCCCTCTGACCCTTCATCATCTTGGATGTCCTGGGGTGGTGGAGGTGCTTCTCCTCGACTCCCCCAATCGACTAGGTTTCTCCTCTCCCTCCTATTTCTAGGAGGAGGAGGGGGAACATGCTCTTGTTTGCTATCCGGACGAACTGATCCTCTTGCTGGGCGAATCGTATTGCTAGGATCCTCCCCTATCCAGTCGAAGACGCTTACTGACCTTTGGTCGTCGTGTTCTTGAGGAAAGTTGTCCCCCAAGGGTGGTTCTGTTGGATGACTCCCTTGCACATAAGATGTTGCTTCGGCGTTCATCTCTCTTTCGAGGGGGCATTCTGTGTGCCGGCTCATGTGGCCCCGAGAGTGAGATAAAGGGATTTCCTGCACCTGATAAGATCCTTGGGGCCTTTTATAGCTCTGGCGTCCCTGGGCTTGCATGAAGAGTTCCTGCATCGCCATATTCTGAGCTGCTATGTCTCTCATACCCGCAGCTATCTAAGTCATTCCTTCAGTGAGTATGGCTGTTCTTCTGCCTCGGCGACGCCGATGATGCGGTCTCTGATGAGTAACATTGTTATGGAGTACCTCTTCTTCAGAGGCCTCTCTCATGGGATTGTGGTCTTCATGGCTGTAGCTCATCCTACCTCTTTTTTCAAGGGTAGTAAGAACTTGGATTGTAACTCGACTTTGTTCTTTTTCAAGAATGCCCCCTTTTCAGGGTTAGTCGCCGATTTTCCGGTATCTTCTCCGATGGAGAACGCAAAACTTCGAATGGGGAGTGGTTCCCACAGACAGCACCAATCTGTTGACCTCGAAAATTGGTCCTTCCACGTGGCCAACTGAAAGCTACTCCACGTATTCCTCCCTGCACACAATCAACAAATATTCAGGCGCACACGGTCGGAACCAACGGGGGTGGTGGTGGCCGTATACACTCCGACGGTCAAGTCAGGTTTGGGTGATCGGAACAGTACCCAGGGGCTATACAAATCGATCAATAAAGGGGAAGGAGAATATATAAACTTGTTATGGAGTGCTGTGTATTAAGAGTTTCATTACCTTTGCCTCTTGCCAAACCTTGGGTATTTATAGGTGGTATGAACCGTTGGATGTGCAATGCGTGTATACATCTGACGGTAGGAAGCGTCTGCTCATAGGCGTCAATCAATCGCGTTTGTAGAGTGGGTGGACAGTTTGTTTCCTCTGAGTTGAATTGACGTAAAGTTGATAATTCACATCAACTAGCCTCATGGAGACGTCAAATCAATTTAAGCCTTAGGTGCAGGACAAATCTCAAATTGGTGGCGGATCTTCTAACCGAGGTCCACTTGATCTCGACCTCGGAGGTGAGATGCTTCGGCAGATCAGTAGTAGGAATCGCTATATCACTTTGGATAAGCTTCGGAAGGGTCGTTTTCAGGTCGGAATAAATGGTGCTGCGGGAGGTCCACTTGATCTCGGCCTCGGAGGTGAGATGACACTTCGGTATCCGAGGCATATATAATAGGAGCGTAACAGTAAAAACTCAAAAGAAACGACTTAGAGAATAGAGTTGAGGAAAACCTATGACCTGAAACCCGCGTGTGTTGGAATATCCCGAGCTCGTGTGAGGTAATGAGAGGAAAAGTGGAAGTTTTTAGAGGATAGTGAAATTAAAAGCGGGAATTGAAATATTAAGGTTGGGGGAATTGAAATTAAGCCCCTTCCCATTATTTTCTCGTTAAAATGAAAAATATGGCAGTTATTCATCACATCAAACTATCAAATTTAAATTTCTATATTTTATATGGAACTCGTAACGACTATATTTTTCATTCTCATTTTCACAAAAATGGGAAATAAACGGGGGCTAAATCCCTATTCGGCAATTAGTTAAAAAAATGTATTTAATTTTTTTATTTCAAAATTTATTAAATTACAAATAAAAATACTTAATTAATTGAAATAATTTATATAGGAATATTGATATTGAATTATTTTAAGTTATTAATTGCGTAGTAGAAATAAATAATTATTAGGGATGGGCACTTTTTCCCAAAATTGGTGGAATCGGACATGAACCAAATAGAATTGATCGGTTCGAATCCAATTCTTCTACTTGAATTGATCGGTTCGAATTGGAAAGGAACCAAATAGAATGATGGGTCGACTTTGGGACCATACATTGAGAACCCCATCGATTTCGGTCCGATTCTCAATTTTGCCTTAAGAACCATTAGTGAATTTAGTTCTTCCGAATTTCTCTTTCTACTTACATCAAGATACACTAGATCTTTGAACAATAGACCCCACGATTATGTCACGTTGTTTCCAAAGTGACCGACCATCAAAAATAAAAATCCTTAATAATTACTAAAGATAATCTAATTATTGTTATATGAATTTTCTTAAGAATTGTTTTTCAATCAAAGTTTTAGCGCTTATGCTGCGTTTAATAGAAAATTATGTAAAATTAAAGTTATTAATTATAGCATAACTAAATTTTATTGGATTAATCAATTTATGATGCTAAATCTAAACAATTGCTTAATTCATCCTAATCTATATAGATGAAATCTTGAGAAAAAATTTTATGGAGAAAATGAAGACTAGAATGATAGCACATCTCAATCATGATATTGGTTTACTCTAGCAGTGTGTTCGAAATGTTCTAAACAAGAAACAATCGTTGATTCTATAGCAAAATCCTTTTACATCATTTTTTAGAAGCAACAAAGGTTGTGGTCTAGATCAGGAAGTTCATCGATAAACTTGGAGTAGTTCCTATCATTGTTGATCACATGCCTATGCATTATGATAACAATGGAGTCATCGTGCAAGCGAAGGAACTAAAGTCTAATCAATGATCCAAACATATGTTATGGCGGTATCATCTCATTTGAAAGATAATGCAATGAAATGACTTAAGGAAAAAACCAATTCCCACGAACTATTAAATTGCAGATCTATTGACAATGAGTTGTCACAACATAAACATGATTTTCATGTGAGACTCTTATGATATTAGGTACATAAATGATTGAATCCAGTGCAAGTGGAAGTTTATAGGTATTATGCCCTAAATCCAATCAAACTTGGACATAAACATTTTTAATATATAATTGATACATTTCATTTATGGCAAACCTATTATTTAATTTAATTAGTATTCTAAAAAATTAAATGATAGAATCGGTAAATTCAAGTCTCAATAATTTGCTAATTACAATAAATTATGATTGTGAAATACAAATTACATATGACTAAATCTTAAATGATTCGCAATCGAAAGTAATATCGAAATACAAATATCGTTATTGTGGATAGAGTATCATGTGTGACATTTATTACTTGTGAAGTAAGTAACTAATCTCACAAATTAAAATGTAGTGATACTTAAATGAACATGTGAATATTTCATCAAAGGTATAATTTTTAATAACACTTTCTCTCTGAGTACGAAGAAGATCTTTCGTGGAAATTGAAAAATTTGTTTAAATTTCGTTGTGCATATTAAGTAAATCCCCAACAATAAATTCCAAGGTAGTTGAACAGCTAATTTGAAAAGATTTTCCAATTCTTAGATCCAAAGTTCGGCTGGGGTGCTTGCTTCCGAATAGGTACATATATATCTTTATGACCATAAGATTGTTCAAATTCCTTTTAAAATTCTCTCTATTCCCAATTTTTCTAAAAATTCTTCTTAATCACCTCATGAATATGATCATTCTTCCAATACCATACTTTTGACATTTTTAAATAGTTTTTCCCAATTTTACTCGATTAGTGCAACAAGTATGAAGTATATGATAAATTTGAGAAATATAAAAACAGTTTAGATTTTTTTGAGATAAATACTATTATTCACAAATTTCATATTTCGCTTCATTTATTTGAAATTTTAAATTTTTAGAACATAGAAATGGAATTTATATTCATTTTTACTAAATAAAATATTATTATCAATAATGTATATATATATGTACTCGAACACGCTTTAGGACATAGCCACGTATTTTTCAACTAAAAATCCAAGTATATCCACACGCCCACCAAAACTTTTGGCCCAAAATTTGATATTTACCTAGCGATTTCATCTAGTCGAATATTATGCATCGACTAGTATCTATTTTGGTGGGTAAATCTATTGGTCCCATCTAATCTTTTTGGCCCAAAATAAGTATTTTACCGACCAGCTTCATTTGATCGGCAATTGTTTATATCCAAAGCCGACTAATAATTTTATTGGTCGGTAAATATTAAGGCGCTCAAAATCTCCCACCACGGCAAAAAAAAAAAAAAACAAAAAACAAAAAAGGGCATTCACCAACCTTTTTATCGTTGTCGGCATATGTGTTTCATCTAGGCCGACTAGTATACTGTCTTGGTCGGTAAATGTTACGGTGCCAAGTGAACTAAGATATTTACTGACCCGTTTTCAATGTTGGTCAACAAAGGTGTCTCATTTAGGCCGACTAATATATTAATTTGGTCGATAAATGTTAAGGTGTCAAGTTAAAATAATATATCTACCAACCCATTTCATAGCAGTCGACAAAAATATATAATCTAGGCCGACTACTAATTTGTTTGGTCGGCATATACAGTTTTTGATGGCTAATTTTAAACTGGTCTAGAAAACTTGGTCGGCAAATATGATTATTATTGACCATTTCTATTTGGTCGGTAAAAGTTTGCCCAATCAAAAAAAAAATTTGGTCAGTAAAAAAGGGTTTCTCCCGACTAATTTTTTATTGGTCAAGAATATCTGGTCGGGAAAGCCATAGTTTCTTGTAGTGAATCTCTGTTTAAGAATATATTTTTTTGAAAGAATGTAGGTCAAACTGGGTCTAAATATCGCAAAATCCACTAATGGTCACTACCCAAAATTACCTTGTGCCACAAGGACTGGGTGTGCGTTAGATTATGAATATAATTATTTTCTTTTATGCTTTCCTTTTATTTTTCTCGATCTTATGTTTTTCCTTTTTAGTGGACTTAATTGCAATTTTGAATGTTTTTGTTAACGAGGAGTAAATTCCAAAATAAAAATGAAAGCTCGAAGATAGTAATGTAAATAAATGAAGTTTGAGGATATAAGCGCAAGAGGAGTGTTTGAGAATGTGGCTTCAATTTTCAAATATTAAAATCTTGTTTGATTCCCATTATTTTGAAAATACGTTTATCCCTTTCTTCTTTTCAATTATACATTCTTCAATAAAGTAATATCATATGTAAATTCAAAATTTTTTTCTTATTTTTTAACTATACATTTTCCATCAATCTATTATTTTTGCCCAAGCCATTTTCTTGGCCACTGCCAAGAAAAAGGGGAAAAAAGAAACCGTGTTGAGATGTGACTAGACATTGTAGGAACTGTATGGTCCACCCATGTGAAATTCACTGAGTGTGCCACGTTAAAGTTCCCTTCAAACTATCCTATGCCCAACGTGATGCACGAGCTACAATATGTGACAAATTGCCCTTGTTTACATGTATGTTATATAAATAAATTAAAAAATCTAAAATTTACTCAAATTTTATAATGAATTCTTAAATGGGACATGAATAATGAATTTTCAGCCTTTCGAATCTCGAAATTTCAATTTTAATTTCAAGAACTTGATGTTTTCAACCTTCAAACCTTCTATAGTATTTGTTAAATTCAAAACTACATTACCATGTGGATAACCTCTTTTAATAAATAAATAAATAAACAAAATCAAATTTTAGACATTCAAAAAATCACTTCAATCATTTTATGCTTTTGATAAAAATATAAACTATCTCCTGAATAAATCTTATCTTAAGGTTTTTATAATGCTATGTTGATTTCTAGAGTAAGTATTATTTCATGTTCGACAATACATCATTTTCACTAGGGACAATTGCGACCAAGGTTCCAATTTTTTTATTTTACTGTAGACTTTACTAAAATCTTTAGTTTGTACCATCATTGTTCTAAACCTTTCATTTTGTTGCACCACAAGTACAAATGAATTGATTGGCCACTATTTGATTTCAAAAAATAATTTTGACCACATTGTTCACCATTTCAATAAGGTTAAAATGGTAACTCTGCATTTAATATATAAAATAAGTTATAAATTATATTAAAAACCAAAATAAAAAATAAAAAAGAAAACGAAAAACGAAAAACGAAAAACGAAAGGAATTAATCGTTAAAATGGTCATTAAATTTAGGTTCATGTCTTCGATTACTCACTGAAATTTAAAATGTTGAGTTTTGGTCACTAAACTTTGAAAAATGTGTACGTTACTCACTAGCATAACTGTTGAACTTTGAAAAATATCGAATTTACAGTGAGTAATGTACAACATTTTTCAAAGTTTAGTGGTCAAAACTCGACATTTTAAACTTCAGTAAGCAATCTAAGACATGAACCTAAGTTTGGTGATCAAAACTCGATATTTTAAATTTCAATGACCAATCAAAGATATAGTCCTAAATTCAGTGACTATTGGAACAATTAATGAAAGCCATCTTCTTCTCGTCCCCCGCCCTCACCCACGAAACCGAACCAGAAAACAGCCTAGCACCACCAGCTAGCATCACCAACTCCATACATGCGCACAAGAGAAAATATAGTCCTTCTCTACTCCACAAAGAAATTTGGGCAATCTAGTTTATAGAGTAATTTCCAAGAAATGAAAAGGGGAAAAGGGAAAAAGAAAAGAAAAAAGAAAGAAAGAAAGAACGAAAGAAGAATGAAAAACAGTAGTGCAGAAGCTAAAAAGTAAAGAGATCAAAACCACACCGTAAACTCTCTCACAAATCTCAAGAAGTCCATCAGGCAGCTTCCGATAAAACAACTTCCGAAGCAATGCAGTTCAATTAACACTCCTTCCTCATATATTGGTATATTGTTTTTGGAAAACAAATTGATTTCTGCAAATTGCTGTGTAAAAGCTATATGTGAAAATATTAGTGAAATTTTTTCCCTTTTTTTCTGATTAATTTCAGATTTCTGTTTGTTAGCAAAAGGAGCGCCTGATATACGATGCGCGAAATGGCAGAATTTAATTTTTTCGCTCCTTCTTGTTTTTTGTGATCAATTTTGGTTTTCTGTTGACGGTGAGTTTTGGCTATGTTCTCAAAGAATAACATATCCATTGATAGGCGGTGTGCCGGGTGCGAGGACAGGGAAAAGAAGATGAGTTTACTTTTCTTTTTCCATTTTGTTTTTTAATTTAATTTTTAACTTATTTTATGTATAAAATGTAGAATTACCATTTTATCCATATTGAAATAGTTAATAATGTGATCAAAAATATTTTTTGGGATTCTTGTACTACAACAAAATGAAAGATTTGGCACTATGGATATAAACTAAAAATTTGGATAAAGTCTACAACAAAATGAAAGATTTGGGGTCGTGACTACAATTGTCCATTTTCACTATTTGCACCAACTATTTTTATTGTATTTTTTAGTGAAAAATACTATATGACTCTTTGAGTGGACCTAAATTATTGAACGACGAAGAAAGTACTATAAGTTCCAAGATTGAATATGAGACAAGACCAAAAATGATTATTCAAGAAATGTAAGACTCTAGTTGCACAATTTGAACAGATGCGTGAATAATGATTTCCAAAAGATTATTCCAAATATATTATCCAAAAGATTATTCCAAAAATGATTAGTGAAAAGAAATTGAGGTTCTAATTGCACGATTTTGAATAAATGAGGGGATCAGTTTCACTTTTGTCATTTCTTCATTACAATTGAACCCACCATGTCGTATAATTAGGGATGGCAGCGGAACGGGGTGGGACGGGGTGGTTGTCTCGTTTACGTACTCATTTAAATTTTTTATTTTACTTTTTTAATAATTCATTTTAATGCTCCCATTCATTCAAGTAAGACAATAATATAGTTATTAAAATTTTTAATTAATTAATTTATTTTCTAAAATTTATTTATTTATTTTTAGTTTCTAACAATTCATTAGGGGTTTCTATTTATACTTTCTTTCCATGGACCGATGGATGGCGAAACTGCCAGAACTATCATTAGTGATTTCCATGTCTGGGAAGTCACTGTCATCGGTCCATCGAAATATAGGGTTTACAAAATATCAATTTTTTTCCATCACCGTGTGTTCCATAAAATACAAGAAATATTTTTGCACGCTCAGTGATCATCACATGCGCAAAGGTGGGTTTCCAATTTTTTTAAAACCTTTTTATGGTCATCTAATATGCCATTAAATCGAAACTCAAACCCAATTACGGTTAGAATGCATACAGAATTAGATGTTCAATTCATGGTTTTAAACAAATTTTAAATACTGATTTATGCACTAAAACATAATATATGTTGCACAAGATTATCGTCTTAAGATTGTTCGGAAAAATGGACGTGCATGAATTATATTCAAATAACATACCTTTTATGTGCATAAAATCGGACAGAATTTTGACTTAGCAAAATCGAATACGTAAAGAAGAAATGAGAAATCCATGAATATGAATTTAGTCAAGGCAAGGGTTCGACTCTTTGTCCTTAAGACGATAATGCCCCGCACATGTGCTAATGATTTTTCGACATTCATCTCCCACGATACAATGACCATGTCTCACAATAGGAGCACTCGAAGTTATATAAACCAACGAACCTACTTATGTTTTGAACCTTCTTTATGAAACTTAACTTCAAATAAGTGCAGAAATTTGAAATGAATATGCATTAGTATAATAATGCAATTAGAATTAATGAATAAATACTTGAAGTCTATATATAGATGTTAAAAATGTTTGTCTCAACAGACAAAACCTATGGAAGAGTTACAACTATTGAAATTAGTCTATATATTTAAAGAGACATATCTTGAAAAATGATAATACAAGAAGTCACAATCTTTCATATAAAAATATACATTTTCTGTCAAATAATTTTTAGAATATTTAAGTGACTTAAATTTGACTTAATTTTCCATTCACCAAATGGGGTGGAGGAGATACGTTGCCTGTTAAAGGAGACGAGATTGTGCGTCTCCATTTCCTGTGATGGCATCATTGCATTGATACCCATTAATGTCGATAATTAGGGATTGCTCCAACGAGGTGCTAAGAGATTGGGAATTTGGAAATTCCAAAATGTCTATATTGAGTTTGATGGAGAGATTACAAGAGGAATTGACATGATTATTATTATGGGTGTTAATTTGGCTCGTCGGCTCGGGCATCCTATGGCTCTGCCTGAAAAAAGCTCGAGTCAGCCTAAGCTTCGTGTTCCATTTTGGGGCGTCGGCTGGCTCATGTCAGGTGCCATTTTTCAATCTGTGATGAGCCGACCCCTTAAAAAAAGCTACAGGTAGCCTGTTATGTCTCCCTACAAGCAGCAACATGCTCCCTACAAGGTAGCTTCTAAAAATAAAAAAAGTGAGTCAGCTTGGCTCAACTCGATAAGGCTCGAGCCTAGATTTTTTGGTTGAGCAAAAGTTCATCTTAGATAGGGACAAAAAAAGTTCCAACTATTTTTCCTCAAGCCAAGCTTGAACCTTAAGCTTTGGCTCGACTCATTGATATCCTTAATTATTATTGAAAAATGATTTTTATTTAGGATCATATGAAATTAAAAAATGTAATATATCAAGAAAGAGGACAAATGACTAACATATTCAATGTAGTTATGTGGCTCTTGTATTCAATGTTCATGTCCAAGATGGGTTCAATACCCAACAATGTGAAATTATTTTTTGGGTAATTAGCACAAAATGTCCTTACTTTTCATTGTTATTGTGCAAAATATCCATACCTTTCATTTTTGGCACTTTTACTCTTACCTTCACCTTTTATTGTCAAAATCATCATTTTTATCGAATTTCTTGTGTAAAATGACAAATATACCCTATATTTAAATAAAACAATAAAAAAGCAAAAAAAGTTAAAGAATAAATTGTAATCATACTCCAAAACTTTTTTAAAAAGTGCAAATAAATCCAAATAAATTATTAAAATGGTAATTAGTACAAAACGTCCCTACCTTTCATTATTATTGTGCAAAACATTCATACCTTTTATTTTTTGACATTTCACCCTTATTTTTGTATTTGGGTTAATTTCACAAACGATCACTATACTTAACTGAAAATCTCAAAGCGGTCATTGAAGTTTAAAACTTGCAGCAACGGTCACTGAAATTACATTTTCTTTCAGAAACGGTCACTGAAGGCCCATTATACTTTTAATTCAAACTTGAAGGACCAAAACACGTGAAAATTAAACCTTGAGGACCAAATCAATCTTTAGACAATTTTTTCCTCCTCTTCCAGCTTTCTTCTCCGGCGCCGGCGGATTCAAAGCCAAAATCGACCACCCTACTGCCGAATAAACCACCAGACTTTTACACCACCAACACCTTTTCATCCCCCTCCACAATCCTTTACCAACAATCAACCAAAACACATCAAAAATAATGGTGAAATTCAAGTTCGAAAAACCATGCACACACACAGTTTTATCTTCAATTCCGGCTAATCCACCATCACCCATACCAAAACTCCATCATAAGCTTTTAGTACTCCCCAAGATGAACAGGTACATGGTCCCATACCATCACAAAACAATTTAAATCAAAATCTAACCTATACCAGTTCGAAGGCAGCGGCAATGAACTTTCTTCCCCAATTTTAAGTGCTGGCGTCAACAATTATGATCGCCGACCACCACCATTACCTTATATTCATCACGGCGAACAAGATGCACATATGGGTCCTCACCAATTTATCTTAAATTGGTCGAAATTGGAGGTAAAACCGTGAGTGGGGATGGTTTTTTTGAACCTGAATTTAATGTGATTTTTTATGTATTTTGGTTGATTGTTGGTATAGGATTGTGGAGGGGGATGAGGAGGTGTTGGTGGTGTAAAAGTCAGTGGTTTATCTGACGGTATGGTGGTCAAATTTGACAAATTTCGACTTCGATGAAATATGGTGAAAGTGGGAGGAATTTGGCTTGATTTCTAAATTTCGGGGCCAGATTTTGAGCAAATGAAATTAGATGAAATTTACACTTGAGGTCCTCAAGGGTCTAATTCATGTGTTTTGGTCCATCAGTGATCGTTAGTGAAAGCGCCTGTAAGTTCAGTGACCGTTGCTGCAAGTTTTAAACTTCAATGATTGTTTTGAAATTTTCGGTTAAGTTCAGTGACCGTTTGTGAAATTAACCCTTTTGTATTTTATTGGAAAAATCATTATTTTCATTAATTTTTTCAATTAAAAGTTGTAAAATAAAAAATATACCATCCCCTTTAAATAAAAACATAAAATAAAAAATAAATTGCAACTAAACTCCCAAATTTTTCAAATAAATTACAAATAAATAATTAAAAAATAGAAATCACTTTCTTTTTAAATTATTTATTGGGGATATATTTGTACTTTTTTGAAAATTTCGAAAATATAGTTGCGACTTGTTCTTTATTTTTCTTTTTTTCTTTTTGTTTATTTAGAGAGGAGTGTATATTAGTCATTTTACAACTTTTAATTGAAAAAATAGATGAAATTAATGATTTTCGCAATAAAATATGAAATAAGGGTGAAAATATCAAAAAATGAAAAGATATAGACATTTTGCACAATAATAATGAAAGGTAGGGACGTTTTGTACTAATTACCCTTTTAATAATTTACTTAGACTCTTTTTGCACTTTTTAAAAAGTTTGGGAGTATGATTGTAATTTATTCTTTAACTTTTCTTTTCTTTTCTTTTTTGTTGTTTTATTTAAATGGGGGTATATTTGTCATTTTACACAAGAAATTTAATGAAAATGATGATTTTCACAATAAAAGGTGAAGGTAAGGGTTAAAATGCCAAAAAATGAAATGTATGAACGTTTTGCACAATAACACTGAAAGGTAAGGACGTTTTGTACTAATTAGCCATTATTTTTTCCTCCAATTAACTTTGTTTTCGAGCCGAGTTTGAGGTTGAAACCTTGTTCTCCTGCCCCACCCCCACTTAGGATAGGAACTTTTTTCCCAGTCGCGTCCTAATTCCTCCATTAATTAATAATCCCCTACTAGTTAAGGCAGTTCCCGTGGGGATCAGAACAATCGCAAATAATTGTCTTCCCTAACCTAGAATATCATATTTGAATATTGAGGTCCGAAACTGTATTAATTGAAAGGTAGCACAAATCTAAATTTTCTCATATTGAATCAAAATCCACATGCCCATCTATAAACGAAACAACTGTAGAATAACAATTAAGAAAATACAAAGAATATCGTAATATTCACTTAAGGGCCACTACCTCCCACTACCCTTTGCACCGGGGATTAGGTCTGGGGTAGATAATGAATACAATTATTTTCCTTTTATGCTTTTCTTTTATTTTCTCGATTTTATTTATTTATTTACTTATTTTGGTTTGTTTCTAAGTGGACTTAATAGCCATTTTGAATGGTTATGTTAGGAGATGATGTCAAAAAATGAAATTTGAGGACATAAGTGCACAAGGAGTTAAAGATTGAGGATGTAACAACAATTTTCCAATATTAAAAAGAAAACTACTAATTCACATTTAGCCTAACTGATTTCTCTTGACTACTGTCAAGAAAAATATCTTTTTCAGTGTTGGATTGTGACTGGACATTGTAGGAACCATATGGTCCACCTATATGAACTCCATTGAGTGTGCCAGGTAAGAGTTTCACTATGGCCTATGGGCAGAGGCGGATTTAGGGATTGGTACCGCCCTAGCTGGATTCGTCAAGGAGAATTTTTTTGCTAATAATAGATAGAATTTTTAGATTTTATATTTGATAATTCATATTAACAACAAACATCTTTGATAGCTTAGCTGGTTAGCATTTCCATTATTGAATTAGAGGTCCTGTGTTCAAACTCTTCAAGAGCAATATTTTTTATAATTTTTGTATTTCAACAATTTTTACCAAAACAAATGCAAGGAAGGTAATTCGAACATGTTACCTTTCTTAAACATATTGACCATTTTACCATCATGACACTTATTGATTTTTAGCACATTAACTGTGCTTTGTCCCTCTTCTTGATTTTCTTTTTCCTTTTCTTTTTTCCCCTCTAATCAATTAATTTGAGAGTTTGGTCAATTAATGGTTGATGAATTTGTAGGAAAATTGATCTTAGTGTCATAAGAATTCTTTCAACGAAACTTATTTAATTAATAAAATGTTCAACTTTTCGTTCACAAAAAATTGATCGCAAGAAAGTGAAATCATATAAGCACATAAATAATTTCAATTCTGTTAATATAATAATGCTTGTTTAATTAACTTTAATTGTAAACTGAATATTGACATTTTGTTAATATATATTGC
Source organism: Olea europaea var. sylvestris (assembly GCF_002742605.1). Taxonomy (NCBI): domain Eukaryota; kingdom Viridiplantae; phylum Streptophyta; class Magnoliopsida; order Lamiales; family Oleaceae; genus Olea; species Olea europaea. The sequence continues at coordinate 23,761 of NW_019237236.1, read as the reverse complement.
CTAATTAATTGAAAAATAAATTAGGGCATTTTGCAGATTATGAGCTTCTAATGTTATATTAATACATAAGAAATTAACTTAGAAATAAAAAGCATGAACATGGACAAATAATTATTAAATTCAAAGTACCTTCAACAAACATTTGAAAAGGAAATTATCATAAGATTAAAGCAAATCAATAATAATAACAACCTATATACTCTATAGTATGTATTTTGAAGATAAGGGAGAAAGAAAGAAACCTATAAGACTGTAACAATGACAGTGAAGCCAGATCTATCAGCTAAATTGAATATTTAAAATTTTAATTCAAATGGGGATAATCTATTTCTTTTTGGGTTGAAAATATTATGGTAGATAACTATTGGACGTGGATTTTGAAAAGATAAAGAGACTTTCTGTTTTGTTAAGAAAAGAAAATGAATGTTTGGAAGATAAATGATCATATCAGTTAGAGAGAGTAATGTTTGTGATATATTTATGTGATAAGTTTCAAAGTAATGCTACTAAATGACGCTAATGTAACATTAAATGATATATGGAATTAAATGAGTCATTTACATATTACTCTAAGTTTTATGCCATTTAGATTTTTTTTAAGATTTCTGTATTTTCAATTTTTATTAATTTCTTGTTTTTGCATATGATAAGTCTTTTTTAAAGAATTTTATAAATATAATTTTTTTTTCAACCAACCAATTAACGTTGTATAATTTGGGGCCCTCACCAACGTGGGGGGCCTTAGGCAATCGCTTGCCTCACCTATAGTTAGGGTCGCCACTACTTCACAGACAACAAAAATTACCTAAATCT
>NW_019237236.1:8765-16069 GCF_002742605.1 Olea europaea var. sylvestris | reverse complement strand
GGCAGGTAGAGCCGTAAATGGATCGGATCTATCCAAATCTGATCCATTCATTAAGAATAATTATTTTATCCGATCCGATAATACAATGGATATTTGATTGTTAAATCTATATTTGATTTGCTATATTATAACATATTCGACCCAATGACCCGATCTGAAATGGAAAAAATAAAAATTATTAGTTAACTTCTAAGCCCTAGTATTAAAAAGGCCCATATAACTTTTTACCCAATCCTAGGCCCACCTATTTCTAACTACTTGTAGAAAGATGAATAAAATTCACTGTAGTTGTAATAGTATTCGGGACTTCTACTGTAGCTAAACAGTGATTTCACTGTAGATATCAACCATAGCCATTTTTTCGTACTCAAAAGGATGGTGAAGCCATTTCCATCTCAATTCTCCATTTTCCCACGCAAACCCATTTTCTGCAGACGGAAGCTTTCTTCTTCATCATCATCATTTTCATCTCTCACTTCTTCTTCAATTCTTTTCTCATTTTTCTTGTAATTAATTTCTTTGTGCAAAATTCTCATGAATAGAGAGGTAAATCCTGGCATGCCATTTTTCTCAGATTATGATTTTGTTTATTCAAGATTCTATGTGCAAAATTTTTTATTTCGAGTGAATAGAGATATATATCCTCGATTTTATTTGATAATTATAATTTTGTTTATTCGATTCACAATTTTGGGTTTTTGTATGAATAGAGAGGTATATTCCTGGTTTAATGTAAATTAAAATATTTATTAGCTTGTTAATTCGTTTATGTCTCTTGTGCATCTCATGCATCAGTAATCTTGGCAGAAATCGTGAAGTTTGGAAATAACTTAGTTTTGGATATTATTTAGATCATTATTCTGAGTTAATTAAATTTTTAGCCTATTTAGTAAAGTTTCCTGATGCATTAATTCAAATCTGAAATTTCTCCGCACAAAGCAGGGGAAGAGAATAAAATAGATTCTGTCATTGTTATTTAACTAGAATCTAAAGTTTGCACTGTTTTGTGCTGTGGTTAATGTAGATTAATTTTATCATTATAAATTTTAATTTTTTTCATTCTCTTTTATTTTTTATGATTATTTGGGTCTCTAGTGATTTGTGCTGGCTGTCTGACAATTTCATTTCTACTACTCGACTTCATGACTTAAGAGTCTCTTAGTACCCCCACCGATATTTTGGAATTCCTTCCACATATAATTTTTATGGATTCTGCTTAATTTATTACATTCTTCTTTATTTCCACAGTTTGCATGTTACATGTTTCCAACATGTTAATTGTAACAAAATTCAGTTATGGATTGTTAGGTAATTTAATTATGGAAAGACAATGTTGGGTACCTACATCTACACAACTTGATATTCTTCAAACCATATTTGATAGAGGAAATGATAGTCCAGCAAATGCAGAAATTGTACAAATAGGTTCCTACCTATCCTCACATAATCATATTTCTGAAAAAAAGACATTCGTGAGTGGTTTAAGAATATGCATACTCAGTTAGAAAGAGAAAGAAAACGAAAACAGTCGAATAAGAACTATGAAGTGCAACCTCATCGATGTGTGAGAAACTTCAGTCTAATAGGTTTGTATTTAACGTTAGATTTAATCCTATTTATCATACCCTTTAGCTTTATAAATTTTTCTTACAAAATTTTCTTTGAAAATGTTTTCTTATTCTTTCTTTCTTTTAGGTTATGATAATCATCAGCTTGAATCTCAAATTGATTTACGGAAGGATCAAACTATTGATGTAGCTATTGATGAAAATTGTGTTACTGAAAAGCTAAATAAAAATTATGAGGATAATCATGTTGAATGTCAGACAGATGTTGATGTCACTATTGAGTGTGCAGGACAAATTGATAGGGAAAATATCTCTATTGAACATTTTGTCTTGCCATGTCCTAGAACTTGTACACATTGTGGTGCAAAAAAAATCTGCACAGAAAGCAAGGGCTTTTGTTGTTGTGATGGAAATGTCAAATTACAGTTACATACTCCTGAACTATTTTATTTATTTACGTCTACATCTGAAAAGACTATTGCTTTTAAGAAAGTTGTTCGCAGTTACAACAATCATTTTGCATTCACTTCATTTGATGTTAAGTATGACAAAGAATTGTATAAGAATAATAAAGACATATATACTTTTCAGAATTCAGGGACAAATATACCATTTTAATATACCATTTTATAAACTCTCTTGTACCGCTAGATTGTCGTCCAACATATTTACAACTATATTTCTATGATACTGACAATAAAATTGGTAATAGACTTAATACTTCAGACATGTTTTGTGAATTGACTTTGAGAAGTTTGATGGACATTTTAAACAAAAATCCGTATTCTAACTTTTTTAGATCGTTGAGTGAAGTTACTGATCTAGAATATTTTCGAATTTTACTGAGGTATGACCCAGGTCTTGATAGAGAACATATAATTTGCCAACATCAGAACAGGTGGCTGTAGCTTAGGTTGATGATGGCCCATCTGAAAATACTCGGGGTCGGGATTTATTAATTTATGGACATTTGGTCAGTGTGTATAAAATTCAATATTATTATGGTTGTTATGATCCACTTCAATATCCATTACTTTTTCCGTATGGAGAACCTGGATGGCATGAAGGTATTGAAAAGGTAAATGTGAATGTATCCCATCTTCGAGTTTGTCAAAATTTAATAGAAATTAATAATCTCCACTTAGCTGAGGAGGTCTTGGAAATAGAAGATGATGGTAAAATATATTGCTCATAATAATTCATATTTTATTGACTAAATGTATTTATCTTATTATTGATAATAGATGATGAATGAATTTCATTAATATTGCAGTTTTGAAGACAAGGAGGAAACGGATGACAGTATCTTGTCGAGAATATTATTGCTACAAGCTCCAAATCAAGTCTGGAAACAATTGTCTTCTTTTACATATAGGCAGACTTTTACAACAATATGTGGTGGATATGTATGTTAAAATTGAAACATCAAGATTGGACTATTTTCGCAATAACCAAAAAGTTATAAGAGCAGAAGTATATCGGGGAATTGTAGATAGCATTCAAAATGGTGAAGATAGAGGTTATAAAATTGGTAGATCATTGGTGTTGCCTGCTGATTTTATTGGGGGTCTTAGAAATATGAGAAAAAGATATACGGATGCGATGTTTTTAGTTCAAAGGTATGGGAAACCTGATGTATTTTTCACGATGACATGTAATTCAAATTGGCCTGAAATAAAACGTGAATTGAGACACAATGATAAAATACAGAATAGGCCAGATTTGTTGGTGCGAATATTTCGGGCCAAGCTTGAACAACTAAAGACAGATTTGGTTAAGAGAAAGTTGTTGGCTCATATAGCTGCATATGTTTATGTTATTGAATTCCAAAAGAGAGGATTACCTCATGCTCGTTTTCTTCTAATATTTAAACCAAAATTTAAAATTAGAAATTCTTTACAAGTTGATGAAATGGTTTTGTGTGAAATATCAGACAAAAATAAATACCCTAATTTACATTCAGCTGTTGTAAAACATATGATGCATGGTCCTTGTGGACAATTGAATTCAAAGAATGTTTGCGTGGAGAAAAATGATGTATGTAAAAATAAATATCCAAGAGAATTTGCCCAATATACTTCATTAGGTAATGATTCCTACCCGCAATATAAACGTTGTAATGATGGTGTAACTGTGAAAGTAAAAGGCTGTCTGTTGGACAATAGATGGGTTGTGCCACACAACCTTTACATTTTAGCTAAATACGATTGTCATATTAATGTAGAGGTATGCTCTTCTGTTAAAGTTGTTAAATATCTATACAAGTACGTATACAAGGGTCACGACCGTATTCATTTTACTATGAATAAAGAAACAAATGAACACTTTGTTGATAAAATTACAAACTACCAAACGGCTAGATGGATTTCTGCACTTGAAGCTATGTGGACGATATTTAGTTTTGATTTATTCGATATGTCTCCTGCAGTGATTTGTTTACAGTTGCATACTAAAGATGTTATATATTCTTCTTAATGGAAATAACTATTCTGAGACTTGTTTGACTTAAACGGTTGTTTACAAAATGCCCATATTATTGCGTCAACTATTTGCTAATGTGTTGACTCTGTGTTGTGCTGCAAATCCAAGAAATTTAAGGGATAAATTTAAGGGTTTTATGATGGAAGATTATTTACGTAACGGTATATCACAACAGAATGCTGAGATGAGAGTTTTGCATTGTATAAATTATTTCTTGGAAGGTGTTGGTAAAAATGTGACTGATTTTGGCTTGGTAGATTTAGATTTGAATGTGACTAATGATGATAGCTTTCAAACTATGATTGTTGAAGAAACGACAAATATTAATGTTGAGTCAGACATACATTAACCTAAAAGTCTAAATAAAGAGCAACAAAATGCGTATGATATAATTTTGGATTGTGTTTTGAATGATAAGAATGGAATGTTTTTTATTGATAGCCCAGGTGGCACTGGAAAAACATACTTTTACAAGGCGTTACTTACTGCTGTAAGATCACAAAATCTTATTGCATTAGCAACAGCATCATCTGGTGTAGTTGCACCTTTATTACAGGCTGGTCGGACAGGACATTCACGATTCAAAATTTCACTTCAAATAAGTTCTGATATGTGCTGTTCGGTGAGTAAACAATCTGAACTTGGTAAACTTTTATCAATTTCTGAACTAATTATATGGGATAAGGCGCCAATGGTTCATAAATATGCTTTTGAAGTTTTGGATAAAATGTTAAAAGACATTACTGAATCTCCAATACCGTTTGGTGGAAAAGTCATTGTGTGTGGAGGAGATTTTCTTCAAGTTTTACCAGTTGTACAGAGAAGAACGAAAGAGGATATAACGAAGGCAAGTTTAGTTTTTTCACATTTGTGGCCTTCTTTCACACGACTACCATTGATTCAAAATATGAGAGCTAAATTAGATCCTTCGTTTTCTGAATATTTGTTGAAAATTGGGAATGGAATTGAGAGAGAACATTCATGCCAGATGATTATGCTTCCTCAAGATATCACCATCAATTTTGAAAATGAGTTTAAATCACTAAAGGAATTAATTAACATTGTGTTTCTCAATTTCCAGACATATGGAGACAATCTAAATATTATGATGAATAGAGTTATTTTAACCCCAAAAAATGAATATTTGGATTTAGTAAACAACATATTCCTGAAAGAAATTCCAGTAGAGAAGTTTACTTATTTTAGTTTTTGATGAAGTAATTGATAACAGCGAATGATTTATTCATGAAGATTTTTTAAACAGTCTAACTCCGAATGGTATTTCTCCACATGAACTTGTGCTAAAACGAAATTGTCCAGTTATGTTGCTTAGAAATATTAATCCTACAGAAGGTTTATGTAATGGAACAAGATTGATTTGTCATGAATTTAGACAAAATGTGATTTTGGCTGAAATTGGAACAAAAGAATATTAGGGAAAGCAAGTTTTTTTTACCTAGAATTCCATTCATTCCACTTGAAGGAGATAAACAATCAATACCGTTCAAAAGAACTCAATTTCCACTTCGTCCTTGTTTTGCTCCTTGTTTTGCAATGACTATTAACAAAGTTCAAGGTCAAACTCTAGATTTTGTTAGCTTATATCTTTCGGAAGATGTATTTTCCGATGGTCAATTGTATGTTGCAATATCCCGAGCTAGGACAAGAAAAGATATAAAAGTTTTGATCAAACCTTCTAGCAAAAATAAATCACACGGTTGTTATACAAAAAATATTGTTTATAATGAAATTTTGAACTTGATTCATGACAGTTAACCATTCTGAAGTAGCTTAAATTCAATTCTAACCTAAGAAGAAGGTACATATAGAATCCATTCCAACAACTAATATTTATGATAGAATGTTGATNATAATGCTTAATGAAAACTAATCATAAAATTGAAAATTAGTATAACATGTGAAACTATCATTAACAACAAAAGAAATAAAAAAACCATACACACACACACACAAATGTGCATGGCGTGCGGTACCCCGTAGAAAATGTGCGGGTATCCCCGTACCCGAACAATTGTAAGAAATTTTTTCTTTCTTTCACACTCAAGTATTAACAAAGTGTAAGAAACTCTCATTTTCAACTTTCACACTTGTGAATCTGGTGCCTTCAAATTGACTTGCTCTGCAAAGATGTCTATTTTCCAGTTTGCAGCGCGGAGAATGTACGGGACTACACTGCACATTTGTGTGGTGCCCGCACAACATAAAAAATGTGCGGAGTGTCCGCACATTTGTGCGGACACCGCTGTCACAAATTGTGCGGGGAGCCCGCACATAGGAAAAAATTTTGAACAAAAATTTTCTTTGTCTTTAAATCTTGATATATATACTTCTAGGCTAAACTCTCAAAAACAGTGGATCCATCTTTGGATCTTTCATATAATTAATTAATTTTAAGAGTTCTTTATACTCTTAACCTTCTTTATTTGACATGAATTAAAACATGAAGTTTTATTCAAATAAAGAAGGTTAAGAGTAAAAAAAACTTTTAAAATTATTTAATTACATGCACAAATTGTACGGGGTAGCCCCACACATTTGTGCGGCACCACTCGCACAATTCATGCGGGGTAGCCCGTACATTTGCCATCTCCATTAGTTTCTCTAAATACTATCAACAATATTTTGAGCTATATGAAATTTTAAATAAAATATATATTGTTTTGGTTAAAAGTATTATCTCTTTCTTTCATTTTTTCTTCCCACAAAATCTTGCAAAACATTACAAATTTTGCAAAGTCACGAAAATCCTGTAAGAAGGTGCCAAAACCACTGCCACATATTATGTCTATTTCTACAACTGTGGGAATACTTTGTCTATTCTACATGTGAACCTCTTGTCAAAACATTGAAAAAAGGAACGTACATTTCTTTAGCCTAAATACCTTCGTATACCATTTGTTCTCACCAAAAAAATTTAAGTATTTTTACCTACCACTTACACCAGCTTTGCTCAAAAAAATTCAGGTCTATTCTTTTTTTCTTACCTCTTTAGATAGATTTTTAGTTTTACGTAATGTCTAATTTTCAATATTTAATTGTGTTGTAAATCATATGATGTATATAATTCTTTCTAAATTTAGTGCAAACACAAAAATGGATGTGCCACATAACTTCTCCAAAATCATCGATGTTTCACTAAATCATAACATTCGTTTTGTAAGTTATATAATAATTTCTTTTTCCATATTTTTTAAAATCTTTTATTAATATTAATGTACCACTTATATTTTTTTT
>NW_019237236.1:0-2908 GCF_002742605.1 Olea europaea var. sylvestris | reverse complement strand
GTTTGCAAAATACCATTTGCCAAGACATGTGCAAAATGTTCGAATCCTCGACTCTTTACTTCACTACTGGGATATCACTGCAAATTCAAGAGGAAATGGTATAATGAGTCGTCTTAGTGTAGGTTGGGCAGATTTTCTGGCACACAAGCAGCTACAAATTGGCGATACATATGTATTTGAACTATTAAACAGGGAATCTCCAATATTATGATTTACAAAAAAAAACCATAACAATAGGACTCTAATACGTCTATGAAACATTTTTTTGCTGATGATATTCCCACACCAATAATGTTTAATTTTTATGTTTATCCAACAATTAATTATCTCATCGACAGTTTCATAGACTACATTTTTTTCCTTTCTTTTTACTGCAGTGTTTTTAATTGAAATATAACATTCTTTTTACCCTATAATATTGATGTTTTTGGTTAATTCTGTGACCATCACAATTTAAAGGAAGGTTATGCTCTCGCATTTGAGTATATTGGGAATTCAACATTCGGTTATGCATAAGAGATCGTATATAACTCTCTCAAGAAAGTGTTGCTATTTTGCTTAATTTGAATTTTGACTTCTAAATAAATGGTTAACGTACATAATATATAATTTCTAAAGAAAATGATATAGATTATATTGAGCAAATTATCGACAGTTTTATTATGTTCGTATATATTTTTTATTATATATTTTTGTTTTTTGCTTTCTTAAAGTACAGATTTTTTTACATTTGAGTTTTTGTTCCATAACCCAATCATCAACCTCTCACATTTTTTTGGTTTTCTTTATTTAATAATCGATCATTTTACTGACAAAATTGTTGCGTGAAGTTATTTAACATCTCATTTAATTTTGATTATTGCCTAGTTTCATCATACCTATTCTGAATATTGCTTCTGAAATACTGCTTGATTTCACCATACACATAATACCAACATTTATGAAATTCCTCCTCATTTTTCAGGACAATATTATCCCAGCTAGCTTATATGATTTCAATATCAGTGCTTTTGAAGATCAGCTTATCCTGGGAAAAACTTATGCTATTTCAAAAGCCTATGTGAAGAACAATACGACCAACTATAAATATTCTGTAGGATCTTATCATTGGATTATATCTGGAGAAACTCGTCTTCTTGAACTAAGAGAAGATAATTTGAAAATTTTTTTCTCAAAATATCGCCTAACACCTTTTTAGGAAGTTGAACAATATATGGATACAGATGCTTACACATTTGTTATTTGATAATATATTTGACTTATTTGATAGTGCATATAAAAGTAACATCATTTCTAATTTTAAATTTTTCAGATATACTCGCTAATGCAATAGATATCATACCTAAACAAATGATTCAATCGAAAGATGGAAATCAAACATGGGTACAAGATGTCATACTTCTGAACAAAAATTTCATAACAATGGTGATTACACTTTGGGACTCTTTTGTAGATAGAGAATGTGTAGTAATAGCAGAGAATGTTGAGAAAAAACTATTCATCTTTGCTACACATCTTAGAGTTACGTCGTTTTTTGGTATGTATTACCAAGTACATATATTACGTACCAAGCACATATATTACTGCATACATAGTCACATGTAATATTTTATATATAGTCACCACTAATATATATTATAAAAATTCTTATATAAGCTTGCAATTATCTATAAAAGTTCGTAGCACATTCTTTATAAATACACCTTTCACAAGAGTGAAAGAAATGATAGAATGCTACGTTTCTTTTGTTTTAACTTGAGTATTTATTTTTTTGTTATTTCTCACATATTAATTCTTCTAAATGTGTTCATATTATTTGAACTAATTTAGGTTGAAAATAAATTAAATTAAAATCGATGATTTAGTACTGAAGAAACCATACACAGAGAGAAATCCCACAAAACTTTATTCTCCCGTGCGAAGTAAATTCACTCCAATTCAAAATCTTCAAAGACGTCTATTGGCGGTAACATTACATGTTATATAGATGTATTAATTTCTATTTTTTATTTATAATATGTCTTAATTTTTTCTTCTCCTCTGATTATCCGCTTTTCCAACGAAAACATCTAATTATTTTCCGACAGTGAAGCTGAAGCTGGAATCTCCTCTGCCCGACTTGCAACTCGTTTATTACCTTATGAGCTTATTTGAATCTGTGAGCTGATTATCCGATAGTGCGTTCGTCAATTACATAGAAAGTGGAAACTTGCAGTTTTTTTTTGAGTTGTGAGGTATATCAATTTCGCATTTTGAAAGCTACACTTTCTATTTAGGTATTTGTGGCCTGTCAACCCTCATTACAGAAAGAAAAAAAAGTCCTATAATGCTATTTATAATTCATATAACAATTCTTATAGCCACATTACGTCCTTAAGTCACTGTCACGATCATATATCCTTCTCGAGCACTTATTTCACACTATTATCCTTTGTCTAAGAATTTTTTTAAAAGCGTAAATTCTCCTTTTAGGCATGTCGTGATCAACCTTAGGGATTTTGATGGTCAACCTGAATCCAAATCATTTCTTGATTTGCTCAATTCTCTTGAGCAATTTTTTGATTTTCACAATTTAAGTGACTATTGTCGTCTTTATCATGCTAATGTGGCACTTGTCGAATTTGTTGGGTATTGTTAGAAGCCCTTTTTACGTAACATCGGTAAGTAGGTCAGTGTCCTGTCACTTTGTGAAATGAGATAAAATGAATACTAACTAATAGATATGCTCATGTGTATTATCGAGCTCCATTGTTAAATCAATTCTTTTTTGCAATTTAGGCAAGGTACATCCACAATTTGTCCGCATTTATCCCCCATCTCGATATTGGGTAAATGACATAGCAACCGTAGACAAAATTGATAATAAATCTTGGTATATGGCTTGTAACAACTGCTATAGATGATCCAA
>NW_019237235.1:0-2029 GCF_002742605.1 Olea europaea var. sylvestris | reverse complement strand
GCCCCCGGCGTGATTTTTGTTTCCGATCAACCTGTCAAATTTGAACCCATTCCGACACAGTCGCTAAAAATGGTGAAACTGTCGCCGGCGCGATTTTGGTTTCCGTTCAACCTGTCAAATTTTGGCCAATTCCTACACAGTCGCGAAAAATGACGAAATTGCCCCAGGCGCGATTTTTGTTCCCGATCAACCTGTCAAATTTGAGCCTATTCCGACACAGTCGCGAAAAGTAACGAAATTGCCCCCAGCGCGATTTTTGTTTCCGATCAACCTGGCAAATTTCAGCCCATTCCGACATCGTCGCGAAAAATAACGAAATTGCCCCTGGCGCGGTTTTTGTTTCCGATCAACCTGTCAAATTTGAGCCCATTACGACACAGTCGAGAAAAATGACGACTTTGCCTTCGGCGCGATTTTTATTCCAGATCAAACTGTCAAATTTCAGCCAATTCCGACACTGTCGAGAAAAATGACGAAATTGCCCCTGCGCGGTTTTTGTTTCCGAACAACCAGTCAAATTTTAGCCAATTCCGACAATGTCGCGAAAAATTACGAAATTGCCCCAGAGCGATTTTTTTTTCCTATCAACCTGTCAAATTTGAGCCCATTCCGACACAGTCGCGAAAAATGTCAAAATTGCCCCCGGCACGATGTTTATTTCAGATCAAACTGCCAAATTTCAGCCAATTCTGACACAGTTGAGAAAAATGAAGAAAAAGCCCCCGGCGCGATTTTTTTTCCGATCAACCAGTCAAATTTTAGCCAATTTCGACACAGTCGCGGAAAATGACGAAATTACACCCGGCGCGATTTTGGTTCCCTATCAACCTGTCAAATTTGAGCCCATTCCGACACGGTCGCAAAAAATGACGAAATTGCCCTCGACGCGATTTTTGTTTCCGATCAACCTGTTAAATTTCAGCCCATTCCGACATCTTCGAGAAAAATGACGAAATTGACCCCGGCGCAATTTTTGTTCCCGATCAACCTGTCAAATTTGAGTCCATTCCGGCACAGTCGAGAAAAATGACGAAATTTCCGCCGGCGCGATTTTTATTTCAGATCAAACTGTCAAATTTCAGCCAATTCCGACACAGTCGAGAAATATGACGAAATTGCCCCTGGCGCGGTTTTTGTTTACGATCAACAAGTCAAATATTAGCCAATTCCGAAATTTGAGCCCATTCCTACACAGTCGCGAAAAATGACGAAATTGCCAGCTGCGGGATTTTTGTTTCCGATCAACTTGTCAAATTTTAGCCCATTCTGATACAGTCGCGAAAAATAACGAAATTGCCCCCGGCGCGATTTTTGTTTCCGATCAACCTGTCAAATTCGAGCCCATTTCGACACAGTCGAGAAAAATGACGAAATTGCCCCCGGCGCGATTTTTATTTCAGATCAAACTGCCACATTTCAGCCAATTCCGACACAGTCGCGAAAAATGACGAAATTACACCGGCGCGATTTTTGTTCCCGATAAACCTGTCAAATTTGAGCCCATTCCGACGCAGTCGAGAAAAATGGCGAAATTGTCCCCGTGGCGATTTTTATTTCAGACCAAACCGCCAAATTTCAGGCAATTCCGACACAGTCGAGAAAAATGACGAAATTCGCCCGGCGCGATTTTTGTTTCCGATCAACAAGTCAAATTTTAGCCAATTCCGACACAGTCGCGAAAAATAACGAAATTACACCCGACGCGATTTTTGTTCCCGATCAACCGGTTAAATTTCAGCCCATTCCGCCATCGTCGAGAAAAATGACAAAATTGACCCCGGCGCAATTTTTGTTCCCGATCAACCTGTCAAATTTGAGCCCATTCCGGCACAGTCGAAAAAAATGACGAAATTTCCACCGACGCGATTTTTATTTCCGATGAAACGGCCAAATTTCAGCCAATTCCGACACAGTCGAGAAAAATGACGAAATTGACCCCGGCGCGGTTTTTGTTCCCAATAAACCTGTCAAATTTGAGCCCATTCCGACACAGTCGAGAAAAATGACGAAATCACCGCCGGCGCGATTT
>NW_019237234.1:0-2030 GCF_002742605.1 Olea europaea var. sylvestris | reverse complement strand
TTCCTATCAACAAGTCAAATTTGAGCACATTCCGACACAGTCGCGAAAAATGATGAAATTGCCCCCGGCGCGATTTTTGTTCCGGATAAACCAATCAAATTTGAGCCCATTCCGACGCAGTCCAGAGAAATGACGAAATTGCCCCCGGCGCATTTTTGTTTCCGATCAACCGATCAAATTTGAGCCCGTTCCGACACAGTCGAGAAAAATGACGAAATTACCCCCTGCGCGATTTTTGTTTCTGATCAACCAGTCAAATTTTAGACGATTCCGACACAGTCGCGAAAAATGACGAAATTACACCCGGCGCGATTTTTGTTTCCTATCAACAAGTCAAATTTGAGCACATTCCGACACAGTCGCGAAAAATGACGAAATTACACCCGGGGCGGTTTTTGTTCCAGATGAACCTGTCAAATTTCAGCCAATTCCGACACAGTCGAGAAAAATGACGAAATTACCCCCTGCGCGATTTTTGTTTCTGATCAACCAGTCAAATTTTAGACGATTCCGACACAGTCGCGAAAAATGACGAAATTACACCCGGGGCGGTTTTTGTTCCAGATGAACCTGTCAAATTTCAGCCAATTCCGACACAGTCGAGAAAAATGACGAAATTACCCCCTGCGCGATTTTTGTTTCTGATCAACCAGTCAAATTTTAGACGATTCCGACACAGTCGCGAAAAATGACGAAATTACACCCGGGGCGGTTTTTGTTCCAGATGAACCTGTCAAATTTCAGCCAATTCCGACACAGTCGAGAAAAATGACGAAATTACCCCCTGCGCGATTTTTGTTTCTGATCAACCAGTCAAATTTTAGACGATTCCGACACAGTCGCGAAAAATGACGAAATTACACCCGGCGCTATTTTTGTTTTCGATCAACCTGTCAAATTTGAGGCCATTCCTACACAGGTGCGAAAAATGACGAAATTGCCGTCGGCGCGATTTTTATTTACGATGAAACTGCCAAATTTCAGCCTATTCCGACTCAGTCGAGAAAAATGACGAAATTGCCCACGGCGCGATTTTTGTTTCCGATCAACCAGTCAAATTTTAGCCAATTCCAACACAGTCGCGAAAAATGACGAAATTACAGCCGGCGCGATTATTGTTCCCGATTAGCCTGTCAAATTTGAGGCCATTCCGACACAGTCGTGAAAAATGACGAAATTGCCCCAGGCACGATTTTTGTTTCCGATCAACCGGTCAAATTTTAGGCCATTCCGACACAGTCGATAAAATTGACGAAATTGCCCTCGGCGCGATTTTTGTTTCCGATCAACCTGTCAAATTTTAGCAAAATCCGACACAGTCGCGAAAAATGACGAAATTACACCCGGCGCTATTTTTGTTCCCGATCAAGCTGTCAAATTTGAGCCCATTCCGACACAGTCGAGAAAATTGACTAAATTGCCGCCGGCGCGATTTTTATTTCCGATCAAACTGCCAAATTTCAGCCAATTTCGACACAGTCGAGAAAAATGACGAAATTGCCCACGGCGCGATTTTTGTTTCCGATCAACCATTCAAATTTTAGCCAAGTCCGACACAGTCGCGAAAAATGACGAAATTACACCCGGGACGGTTTTTGTTCCAGATAAACCTGTCAAATTTCTGCCAATTCCGACACAGTCTAGAAAAATGATGAAATTGCACTCGACGCAATTTTTGTTTCCGATAAACCTGTCAAATATGAGCTCATTCCGACACAGTCGAGAAAAATGACGAAATCGCCGCCGGGGCGATTTTTATTTCGGATCAAACTGCCAAATTTCAGCCAATTCTTACACAGTCGAGAAAAATGACGAAATTGCGCCGGGATTGATTTTTGTTTCCGATCAACCAGACAAATTTTAGCCAATTCCTACATAGTCGCGGAAAATGACGAAATTACACCTGGCGCTATTTTTGTTCCCGATCAACAAGTCAAATTTTAGTCAATTCCGACACAGTCGAGAAAAATGACGAAATTACCGCCGGCTGGATTTTTATTTCCGATCAAACTGCCAAATTTCAGCCAATT
>NW_019237233.1:0-2030 GCF_002742605.1 Olea europaea var. sylvestris | reverse complement strand
GATTCAGATTTTGCTGGTAATCCAGATAGGAAATTCACAACTGTATATTTTTATGTTATAAATGATACATACATTAGCTAGAAATCCCATCTTCAAAAACTTGTTGCATTGTCTTCAACCGAGGCTGAATACATTGTTGTAACTGAAGCAGTTAAGGAGAGATTGTGGTTGAAGGGTTTACTTAGTGAATTAGGACTTATAGAAAATCAGGTGGAGCTGTGTTCTGACAACTAAAGTGCTATTTTTCTGAGTAAAAATCATATTTTGCTTGATAGATCCAAGCATATAGATGTAAAGTTTCACTTTATTAGAGATATCATTGATAGGGGTGATATTAGATTAATCAAAATACCTACTAAGGTAAATCCAGCAGATATCGAAACCAAGGTAATCCCTATTAGTAAGTTTGTTGATTCTTTAAGATTAATTAATCTTGAAGAAAACTGATTTTCGTTCTTATTCCACGGGTAATAAGAGTAAATAAAATAAAGTGTTTAGTTTGAATCCACATAGGAGCAGGCACAAAAGACAGCAAAGGTGGAGATTGTAAAATTGGATTGCTGTTTTTTTGTGAAGACCAAGTTGAAAGGCCCAGCCCAAGACCCGGATTGATGACCCAACAAGTGGAAGAATCTGGAAAGGAGAAAAACCAATTAACAAAACGCGTTTTTAAGTTTCAAATAACAACTTTGCTGGATCTTCGATGTGTGGCAAGATAAGGGCCGTTGGATTGAATCTTTGAGCCTCTTTCATATAAAAACGAAAAATATCTCTACGGTTAACTCTTCCTTCCGTTTTTATTCTAGCAGCTTCCTTCGAGTGATTTGATTTTCTCTCTGTAATTTTGGATTTCTCTCTTCGATCTTGTGTAGTGGTTGAGAGAGTGAGATTTATGAAATATTGTGTGAGTTCTTGATGTTGAGAAGTGGCTGCGTGCCATTGTTTTGAGTCGGTGAACTGTGTGTTCTTTTGTAACTCGAAGTACTGCTGTGTTTTTGGCCGCTGATTCTAGTGAATTCGAGCTTATTCCTTCATGGATGCTCAATGGGGATTAGGCGATCTAACCAATCGCTGAACCTCGAGGCTTCAGCCGAAAAATCATTTGTGTTCTTTATTTTTTTCATTCAGATCTACAAATCTTGATCTTAGCTTTGCGGACTGTCGATGTTTTCTAAACGTTCCTATGTATGTACACACTAGTTGGGCCAATTTGGTCCGCCCATTAGTAGGCTTGTGAGCCAGATCGCTAGTGTCTTGCATGGAAAAAAATTGACTCGATTTGAGCGAGATGTAATTGAAATGGGTGGCAGCTTAGAAATAGAACAAATGAGGTGCAAAATCAATGCATAATGACTAAATTCTCCTACTTTGTACATGTTTTCTAAGCTTAAATTATAATTTGAGATGGTCAAACGTATTTTTTGATCCACAAATATTGTAGAATTCAGAAATACTATCCTCCTATTATATACTGTTAGAACTTATAATCACTATAAAGTACTCCCAAGCATGTTGCTTGTCTCTTCATTATATAGGGGCATTAAAATTTACAACTATTTTGCCATTAAAATGTAACTCTCGTGTCTATAATACAGTTGTATAGCAAAAATAGTGTATTTATCTTCATGAGGGAATCAACATGGTTCAATGTATCTTAATTAGATACTTTGAGTTTCTCATCAACATTAATCTCGAACATTTCTATAGTGCAAAGCATAACACGATGTTGATATATATGATATTGCATGACAAATACATCAAATCACTCATTGATTCGAATCCCTATAATGGTATATCATACAAGCTCAAATATCAATACAACAAATAATAAGCACGCTATAGTTGAGTCCTTTGCCTTAGAGTTTCAACTATAACTCAAGGTCTCACAGTGCGTTCATCATAACCTCCATAGCTCAAGAGAACCCACCAACAAATAAATTACAAATTATGTCTGGCATAGTTATACGATCTTTCCCAGACATAATAATAACCTCCATAGTTATACTATGCCAATGTGGGCCTCCTATCAC
>NW_019237232.1:0-2030 GCF_002742605.1 Olea europaea var. sylvestris | reverse complement strand
TGGTGGTGAAAATCCGGCCACAAACCGACCAAATACCGGTAGAAGAACAGAAAAACGGACTGCCCAATTTTGCACTAAAAAATCGAACCTGCAAACGCGTTTTCCCGTCAATCCGGAAGTCTATTGGTGAAACGGAGACCAGGGTTGAGATGTGCAGGTGAAGGCGGTGCTGGGTGTTCAGCGCGTGATCCCGACGGCGGCGAGTGGCAACTCCGGTGGCGGCGCGTGGTGGCGATTTTGGAGAAGTTATCTTCGGGCAGTTTGTTCCTCTCGTCATTTCTAACATTTTTCGTGTTGAAAGTTTTCTGTTTCAGGTTACGTAGAAAAAGTTGGACTATTTTGCCTTGTTGGATCAACCGTCGAAATTGCCATATATTTACTGAAATACTTTAGGCCAAAATTGCGGCCTAAAGCAGTAAATTCGCATCTTTCGTAATTTACGGACTCAGACAAGTTCGCTCTGGTAAATTGGCTGAAACTTTATATTACTGCACTAGCAGATCATCGTGTGGGGGTGATCATTAGGATTGGGGGTTGTCATTGCTTGGCAACCATTGCTTGTTGATAGAACCTAGGATTACTTGTCATTTTCTAAGTGAAATTATTTGTCATTAGATTAATTTGTTGAACATTGTTGCATTATCTTGTATTATTTTAGACGTGTACCCAAACTCCTATTCTAGTTCTTCCCTTGATCTGAGAACTCGATTCTTACGAAACCCTGGGGTTCTAGAATAGCGTATTATTGTGAAGCCATAGGAATCTTGTTACTCCTTGTAATTTGTGTGACATGTAACTTTTACATATTTGAATTTATGTTCTGTGTATTTTTGGGTAAAATGTCGACACATCACTTTGAGTTTGGTGTCTTTAATGGTAAAGGAGATTTTTCAATTTGGCAACAAAAAATGAAAAGTATTCTTGTTCAACAAAAAGTTTCCAAAGCTATTGATGACTCTTTTCCTGCAAACTTGACTAATGAAGAAAAAGAGAATATGGATGAATTGACATACACTTCTATAATATTACACCTGTTTGATGTAGTATTAAGAAAAGTTGGTAAATTAAAATCGGCTCAAGAACTTTGGAAAAAATTGGAGGAACTTTATGTGTCTAAGTCAACTCCAAACAAACTTTTTCTACTTGAAAGCTTTTTTAGCTTCAAAATCGATTCTTCAAATATTTGGATGATAATTTGGATATCTTTAATAAACTCGTGCAAGATATCACTAACTGTGGTGAAAAAGTATCTGAATAGTAAAGGCAATAATTTTGTTAAATTCTATTCCTGAAACTTATAGAGATGTTAAAAATGCTATTAAATATGTGAGAGATACTTTAACATCTGAAATTGTCATAGACTCATTAGGAAGTAAAGAAATGGAAATGCGAGCCGAGAGAGTCAAGAAAAGAAGTGGTGAGGTTCATATAATGAGAGGTAGGTCTCAGTCTAGAACCCATGATAACCAAAGTGGATAAGCGTCTGGTAGTAAAAACAAAAGTAGAAGTTTATCTAGGTCAAGAAATAAAACTAAAGGTAAAAAATACTATGGTTGTGGTAAAACTGGACACTTCATTAAAGATTGTTATGTTGAGAAAAATAAACAAAAGGAAAATGTTCACGATGAGGCAAATGTTATTACTTCCTCTGATGAATTTTGTGAAGTATAAGTGTTATTAAACTCTGAACCTACTGAAGTAAATTTGATTGTGAAATCACATTTAAATGAATGGATACTTGATTCTGGTGCATCATTTCATCTTTCATCACATAAAGACTGGTTTGAAAATATGCAAGAATCTGAAAGTGGTCATGCTATTTTGTGCAATAATCATGCATATAAAATTGCTGACATTGGTGATATCACGTTAAAATTTGACACTAGTTACGTGCTTAAATTACATGGAGTTAGATATATTCCTGAAATGACTAAGAATCTTATTTCGGTGAGAGCATTAGAAACTGATGGTTTTACTGATAAAATTGGAAACAACATGCTTAAAATGATTAAGGGTGCTCTTGTCACATG
>NW_019237231.1:894-2030 GCF_002742605.1 Olea europaea var. sylvestris | reverse complement strand
GCGCCGGGGGCAATTTCGTCATTTTTCGCGACTGTGTCGGAATTGGCTGAAATTTGACAGGTTGATCAGAAAAAACCGCGTCTGGGGCAATTTCGTCATTTTTCGCGACTGTGTCGGAATTTGCTTAAATTTGATAGGTTGATCGGTAACAAAAACCGCGCCGAGGTCAATTTCGTCATTATTCGCGACCGTATCAGACTTGGCTAAAATTTGACAGGTTGACAGGGAACAAAAATCGCGCCGGGAGAATTTCGTCATTTTTCGCGACTGTATCGAAATTGGCCATAATTTGACAGGTTGATCGGAAACAAAAACCGCTCCGGGGGCAATTTCGTCATTTTTCGCGACTGTGTCAGAATTGGCTAAAATTTGACAGGTTGATCGGGAACAAAAACCGCGCCGGGGGCAATTTCGTCATTTTTCGCGACTGTATCGAAATTGGCCATAATTTGACAGGTTGATCGGAAACAAAAAACACGCCGGGGGCAATTTCGTCATTTTTCGCGACTGTATCGAAATTGGCCATAATTTGACAGGTTGATCGGAAACAAAAAACACGCCGGGGGCAATTTCGTCATTTTTCGCGACTGTATCGAAATTGGCCATAATTTGACAGGTTGATCGGAAACAAAAAACACGCCGGGGGCAATTTCGTCATTTTTCGCGACTGTATCGAAATTGGCCATAATTTGACAGGTTGATCGGAAACAAAAAACACGCCGGGGGCAATTTCGTCATTTTTCGCGACTGTGTCAGAATTGGCTAAAATTTGACAGGTTGACAGGGAACAAAAATCGCGCCGGGGGCAATTTCGTCATTTTTCGCGACTGTGTCGAAATTGGGCAAAATTTGACAGGTTGATCGGAAACAAAAAACTCGCCGGGGGCAATTTCGTCATTTTTCGCGACTGTGTCAGATTTGGCTACAATTTGACTGGTTGATCGGGAACAATAACAGCGTCGGGGGCAATTTCGTCATTTTTCGCGACTGTGTCGGAATTGGCTGAAATTTGACAGGTTGATCAGAAAAAATCGTGTCAGGGGCAATTTCGTCATTTTTCGCGACTGTGTCGGAATTTGCTTAAATTTGACAGGTTGATCGGTAACAAAAACCGCGCCGAGGGCAATTTCGTCATT
>NW_019237231.1:408-605 GCF_002742605.1 Olea europaea var. sylvestris | reverse complement strand
GACTGTGTCGGAATTGGCTGAAATTTGACAGGTTGATCAGAATGAAAAATCGCGTCGGGCGCAATTTCGTCATTTTTTGAGACTGTGTCGGAATTGGCTAAAATTTGACCGGTTGATCGGGAACAAAAACCGCGCCGGGGGCAATTTCGTAATTTTCGCGACTGTGTCAGAATTGGCTGAAATTTGACAGGTTGATC
>NW_019237231.1:0-175 GCF_002742605.1 Olea europaea var. sylvestris | reverse complement strand
GGGGGCAATTTCGTCATTTTTTTCGACTGTGTCGGAATTGGCTGAAATTTGACTGGTTGATCGGAAACAAAAACCGCGCCTGGGTCAATTTCATCATTTTTCGCGACTGCATCGGAATTGGCTAAAATTTGACAGGTTGACAGGGAACAAAAATCGCGCCGGGGGCAATTTCGTC
>NW_019237230.1:0-2030 GCF_002742605.1 Olea europaea var. sylvestris | reverse complement strand
CACGGTGTCCGCTTTGGGTCCATAAGAACTTTTTGGAAATGTAGCGACCGATTTGGATTAATCACACAACTTCATCGTGACGTACGAGGGATTATGACCATTTTTCGAAAGAATGAGAACTTGCATATTTGGAACGCTTGGATTGTCGGCGTACGAAGAATTGAGCGTAACTTTTGCACACGGTGTCCGTTTTTGGCCCATAAGTACCTTTTGGAAATGTAGCGACCGATTTGGATTAATCACACAACTTCATCGTGACGTACGAGGGATTATGACCATTTTTCGAAAGAATGAGCATTTGCATATTTGGAACGCTTGGATTGCCAGCGTACGAAGAATTGAGCTTAACTTTTGCACATGGTGTCCATTTTTAGCCCATAAGTACCTTTTGGAAATGTAGCGACCGATTTGGATTAATCACACAACTTCATCGTGACGTACGAGGGATTATGACCATTTTTCGAAAGAATGAGCATTTGCATATTTGGAACGCTTGGATTGCCAGCGTACGAAGAATTGAGCTTAACTTTTGCACATGGTGTCCATTTTTAGCCCATAAGTACCTTTTGGAAATGTAGCGACCGTTTTGGATTGAACTCACCACATCGTCATGACGTACGAGGGATTTTGGCCATTTTTCGAGACAATGAGCACTTGCATATTTGGAACGCTTGGATTGCCAGCGTACGAAGAATTGAGCTTAACTTTTGCACATGGTGTCCATTTTTGGCCCATAAGTACCTTTTGGAAATGTAGCGACCGTTTTGGTTTGAACTAACAACTTTGTCGTAACGTACGAGGGGTTTCGGCCAATTCTCGAAAGAATGAGCCCTTGTATATTTAGAACACTTGGGGAGTCGATGGACGAAGAATTGAGCGTAACTTTTGTACACAATGTCCGATTTGGGCCCATAAGAACTTTTTGGACCGTTTTGGTTTGAACTCACAACTTTATCGCGACGTACAAGGGATTTTAGCCAATTTTCGAAAGAATGAGCGCTTGTATATTTAGAACGCCTGGAGAGTCGGTGGACGAAGAATTGAGCGTAACTTTTGCACACGGTGTCCGCTTTTGGCCCATAAGAACTTTTTGGACATGTAGCGACCGTTTTGGATTGAACTCACCACTTCGTCGTGACGTACGAGGGATTTTGGCAATTTTTTGAAAGAATGAGCATTTGCATATTTAGAACGCTTGAAGAGTCGGCGAACTAAGAATTGAGCGTAACTTTTGCACACGGTGTCCGTTTTGGCCCACATGAACTTTTTGGGAATGTAGCAACCATTTTGGATTGAACTCACCACTTCGTCGTGACGTATGAGGGATTTCGGCCATTTTTCGAAAGAATGAGCACTTACATATTTGGAACGCTCGGATTGTCGACGTACGAAGAATTGAGCGTAACTTTTGCACACGGTGTCCGTTTTGGGCCCGTAAGTACTTTTTGGAAATCTAGCGACCGTTTTGGATTAAACTCACCACTTCGTCATGATGTAAGAGGGATTTTGGCCATTTTTCGAAAGAATGAGCACTTGCATATTTGGAACGCTTAGATTACCGGCGTACGAAGAATTGAAAGTAACTTTTGCACACGGTGTCCGTTTTGGGCCCATAAGTACTTTTTGGAAATGTAGCGACCATTTTGGATTGGACTCACCACTTCGTCATGACGTATGAGGGATTTTGGCCATTTTTCGATAGAATGAGCACTTGCGTATTTAGAACGCTTGGAGAGTCGACGGACGAAGAATTGAGCGTAACTTTTGCACACAGTGTCCGTTTTGGGCCCATAAGTACCTTTTGGAAATGTAGCGACCGTTTTGGATTGAACTCACAACTTCATCGTGACGTATGAGGGGTTTTGGCCATTCTTCGAAAGAATGAGCGCTTGTAAATTTAGAACGCTTGGAGAGTCGGCGGAAGAAGAATTGAGGGTAACTTTTGCGCACGGTTTTCGCTTTGGGCCCACAAGAACTTTTTGAAAATGTAGCGACCATTTTGGATTGAACTCACCACTTCGTCGTGACGT
>NW_019237229.1:0-2030 GCF_002742605.1 Olea europaea var. sylvestris | reverse complement strand
TTTTAAAAAAAAAAAAAAAAAAAAAAAAAAGGAGTGGCCAAAATCTCATCTCAATAAGCACAACTCGTGTCACCGAGAACCAGCCAACTGGGGGTTGCCAAGTGGCCATCCACATTCAAAACGACCAAAATATCCTTACTAAAGGCGTTGTTTCAGAAAGACGTCTCACAGATATCCTATTCTAAGTTTATACAATTTATTATATTCGAAAATGTAGAATAGAGGGTTTAATCACCTGTTAAAATTTCCATTATTTTTTTATTCGTTTAAGATGGTAAAATCTTGACATCTATAGATTATCTTATATTCGGATCATGTTTATAAACACTTTTATCTAATAAATTTTCAGAGACCCACAAATATTATTATGTGCCCTACTATTTTTATCAATTTATAATTTGAACGTTTAACTTTTCAAACACGAAAGGATTCATATTAAAATTTGTCTTCATTTTTAAATAAAAATAAGGATGACAATGAATTTTGTTATTCAAAGGTTGTATCCTATATTTTAAAGACTTTTTGAGTCGAAGGATTATTTTCATTCCGACATTTTCCATTGTTTGAGCCCTATTTTTTTTGAAAAAAATGTATTCTTAATCAGTGTTTTGACATCATTTTAATCACACGTTTTTTAATAAAATAATATTACATGCAAAAATCAAAACTTTTTCTTATTTTTTAATCATACATTTCACATCACTACACTATTCAAAAATGCATTTTCTTGGCAATTGATTTCCTGATAATCCTACATTTCTTTTCAATTGTTGCAAACTTTTATATGGTCGTGGGCTTGTGGTTATGAATGATTAAATCCAAAAGCTATGCATATGTTCTTCCAATTTGTCATTTGATCAATCAAATTCCAGAAATATTCTCCTCCAAATTTGGCAGACAATTTCTCTCTTTAATATATCATCTTATAAGTGAGTCGGTTTGCAATCAAAAGTTCTATTCGTAGATTTCTTTGTGAAAACAACGCTACGTCATTTGAAACAAGAAAATATTCTTTTTTTGGGATGCAATCGTTCAAAAACATCTGATATTAGGATACCAGAATTGCCTCAGAACATATCTTGAAGTTCAAATATTTGTATTGTAAGTAAATTATTTGGTTTATTAATTCAATTTGTATGAATGAATTACATCATAGTAAAAAACTCGATATTACACGAACATCGATATTAATGCAATATCGCATATATCGAATAGTTCTTTTAGTAAATTATTTTCCTTTTCTTTATAGAAGAAAGGTAACCATAACTGAAAACAATGGCTGGTTTATATATTTGGATTAATGTTGAATTGACTCGTTCTAAATTTTTACTAGAATTTTCTATACAAGCAGCCTGTTTTATTGGAATTTTGTAACATTAAAGGAGCCTTCTCGAGCCCACTTGCAAGTTGCAATGAGTTCCCTTCTTCTGTTGGCACAGAAAACAAAACACGTTATCTTATCTTTTGAAAAAATGGGGGGAGGAGAAAATTTGGTGGCCAAAAGTTGAATAATTCTGATTCTTTCTTCTCAGCTTGAAAAAAAACAAATTCACACAGGAACAAGAAAGTGACCCTGAAAACCCATTTAAGAACCCTTCATAGATGATTTATTCCCTTGGAAGAATCTATTGAAAAAAAAAAAAAAGGTTTTTGTTGCAAGAAAAGTGTTGAATTTGAGGCTGTGAGTAAAATCCAGCCCCTTAAAGCTATTCTTTGGTGGTTAGAAAAGGGCAATAACCAACTTGATCATTTCACTTTACACGCATTGATGAGGTGGGATACTTCTGCTTTTGCACACAAGCAAAGAATTTCATTTTCAATCATTCTTCAACTTGGATTGATTCTTTATTCTACAAAGCACCGCAAGACTCTAGGTATTTTTATGGTAGAAGGAGATCAAGAAGTTTTGAGAATTTTGAAAAGACAATTTCTAATTTAATCTCACAAAACTAATTATAAGCAACATAAATTGTGCCAATAGTTTGAGAGTGTTTGGAGGGGAATAAAATTAGATTGTTAGTAGATTTTGA
>NW_019237228.1:612-2030 GCF_002742605.1 Olea europaea var. sylvestris | reverse complement strand
ATTACGACACCGTCGCGAAAAATGACGAAATTGCCCCCGGCGCAATTTTTGTTTCCCATCAATCAGTTAAATTTTAGACGATTGCAACACCGTCGCGAAAAATGATGGAATTGCCCCCGACAGATTTTTTCCGATCAATCGGTCAAATTTGAGCCCATTTCGACACCGTCGCGAAAAATGACGAAATCGCCCCCGGCGCGATTTTTGTTTCCCATCAATAAGTCAAATTTAAGCCGATTCCGACACCGTCGCGAAAAATGACGAAATTGCCCCCGGCGAGATTTTTGTTTCCTATCAATCAGTCAAATTTTAGACAATTCCAACACCGTCGCGAAAAATGACGAAATTGCCCCCGGCGCGATTTTTGTTTCCGATTAATCTGTCAAATTTAAGCCGATTCCGGCACCGTCTCGAAAAATGACGAAATTGCCCCAGGCTAGATATTGGTTTTGGATCAATCGGCCAAATTTGAGCCGATTCCGACACCGTCGCGAAAAATGACGAAATTGCGCCCTGCGCAACTTTTGTTTCCATCAATCAGTCAAATTTTAGTCGATTCCGACACCGTCGCGAAAAATGGCGAAATTGCCCCCC
Organism: Olea europaea var. sylvestris; assembly: GCF_002742605.1. NCBI lineage: Eukaryota > Viridiplantae > Streptophyta > Magnoliopsida > Lamiales > Oleaceae > Olea > Olea europaea. The sequence continues at coordinate 1,436 of NW_019237228.1, read as the reverse complement.
GGCGCGATTTTTGTTTCCGATCAATCGGTCAAATTTGAGCCCATTTCGACACCGTAGCGAAAAATTACGAAATCGCCCCCGGCGCGATTTTTGTTTCCGATCAATCGGTCAAATTTGAGCCCATTTCGACACCGTAGCGAAAAATTACGAAATCGCCCCCGGCGCGATTTTTGTTTCCGATCAATCGGTCAAATTTGAGCCCATTTCGACACCGTAGCGAAAAATTACGAAATCGCCCCCGGCGCGATTTTTGTTTCCGATCAATCGGTCAAATTTGAGCCCATTTCGACACCGTAGCGAAAAATTACGAAATCGCCCCCGGCGCGATTTTTGTTTCCGATCAATCGGTCAAATTTGAGCCCATTTCGACACCGTAGCGAAAAATTACGAAATCGCCCCCGGCGCGATTTTTGTTTCCGATCAATCGGTCAAATTTGAGCCCATTTCGACACCGTAGCGAAAAATTACGAAATCGCCCCCGGCGCGATTTTTGTTTCCCACCAATCAGTCAAATTTTAGCCGATTACGACACCGTCGCGAAAAATGACGAAATTGCCCCTGGCGCAATTTTTGTTTCCCATCAATCAGTTAAATTTTAGACGATTCTAACACCTTCGCGAAAAATGATGAAATTGCCCCCGACAGATTTTTTCCTATCAATCGGTCAAATTTGAGCCCATTTCGACACCGTCGCGAAAAATGACGAAATCGCCCCCGGCGCGATTTTTGTTTCCCATCAATAAGTCAAATTTAAGCCGATTCCGGCACCGTCGCGAAAAATGACGAAATTGCTGCCGACGCGATTTTTGTTTCCGATCAATCAG
>NW_019237228.1:0-420 GCF_002742605.1 Olea europaea var. sylvestris | reverse complement strand
AAATTTTGGCCGATTCCGACACCGTCTCGAAAAATGACGAAATTGCCCCCGGCGCGATTTTTATTTCCGATTAATCTGTCAAATTTTGGCCGATTCCGTCACCGTCTCGAAAAATGACGAAATTGCCCCAGCGCAATTTTTGTTTCCCATCAACCAGTCAAATTTTAGCCGAATTCGACATTGTCGCGAAAAATGACGAAATTGCCCCCGGCACGATTTTTGTTTCCGATCAATCGGTCAAATTTGAGCCCATTTCGACTCAGTCTAGAAAAATTACGAAATCGCCCCCGGCGCGATTTTTGTTTCCCTTCCATCAGTCAAATTTCAGCCGATTACGACACCGTCGCGAAAAATGACGAAATTGCCCCCGTCGCGATTTTTGTTTCCCATCAATCAGTCAAATTTTAGACGATTCCAACA
>NW_019237227.1:0-2030 GCF_002742605.1 Olea europaea var. sylvestris | reverse complement strand
TGGATTGAACTCACCACTTCGTCATGACGTATGAGGGATTTCGGCCATTTTTCGAAAGAACGAGCACTTGCATATTTGGAACGGTTGTACAGTCGACGTAACAAGAATTGAGCGTAACTTTTGCACACGGTGTCCGTTTTGGGCCCATACGTACTTTATGGAAATGTAGCGACCCTTTTGGATTGAGCTCACTACTTCGTCGTGACGGATGAGGGATTTCGGCCATTTTTCGAAACGACGAGCACTTGCATATTTGGAACGCTTGGAGAGTCGGCGTAACAAGACTTGAGCGTAACTTTTGCACACGGTGACCGTTTTGGGCCCATACGTACTTTCTGGAAATGTAGCGACCCTTTTGGATTGAGCTCACTACTTCGTCGTGACGGATGAGGGATTTCGGCCATTTTTCGAAACGACGAGCACTTGCATATTTGGAACGCTTGGAGAGTCGGCGTAACAAGACTTGAGCGTAACTTTTGCACACGGTGACCGTTTTGGGCCCATACGTACTTTCTGGAAATGTAGCGACCCTTTTGGATTGAGCTCACTACTTCGTCGTGACGGATGAGGGATTTCGGCCATTTTTCGAAACGACGAGCACTTGCATATTTGGAACGCTTGGAGAGTCGGCGTAACAAGACTTGAGCGTAACTTTTGCACACGGTGTCCGTTTTGGGCCCATAAGTACTTTCTGGAAATGTAGCGACCCTTTTGGATTGAGCTCACCACTTCGTCGTGATGTATGTGGGATTTCGGCCATTTTTCGAAAGAACGAGCACTTGCATATTTGAAACGCTTGGAGAGTCGGTGTAACAAGAATTGAGCGTAACTTTTGTACACTGTGTCCGTTTTGGGCCCATAAGTACTTTTTGGAAACGTAGCGACCCTTTTGGATTGAACTCACAACTTCGTCGTGACGTATGAGGGATTTCGGTCATTTTTTGAAAGAACGAGCACTTGCATATTTGGAACGCTTGGAGAGTCAGCGTAAGAAGAATTGAGCGTAACTTTTGCACACGGTGTCCGTTTTGGGCCCATAAGTACTTTCTGGAAATGTAGCGACCCGTTTGGATTGAGCTCACCACTTCGTCGTGACGTATGAGGGATTTCGGTCATTTTTTGAAAGAACGAGCACTTGCATATTTGGAACGCTTGGAGAGTCAGCGTAAGAAGAATTGAGCGTAACTTTTGTACACGGTGTTCGTTTTGGGCCCATAAGTACTTTTTGGAAATGTAGCTACCCTTTTGGATTGAACTCACCACTTCGTCGTGACGTATGAGGGATTTCGGCCATTTCCAGAATAAACGAGCACTTGCATATTTGGAACGCTTGGAGAGTCGGCGTAAGATGAATTGAGCGTAACTTTTGTACACGGTGTTCGTTTTGGCCCATAAGTACTTTTTGGAAATGTAGCGACCCTTTTGGATTGAACTCACAACTTCGTCGTGACGAATGAGGGATTTCGGCCATTTTTCGAAAGAACGAGCACGTGCATATTTGCAACGCCTGGAGAGTCGGCGTAAGAAGAATTGAGCGTAACTTTTGTACACTGTGCCCGTTTTGGGCCCATAAGTACTTTTTGGAAATGTAGCGCCCCTTTTGGATTGAACTCACAACTTCCTCGTGACGTACGAGGGATTTCGGCCATTTTTCGAAAGAACGAGCACGGGCATATTTGGAACGCCTGGAGAGTCGGCGTAAGAAGAATTGAGCGTAACTTTTGTACACTGTGTCCGTTTAGGGCCCATAAGTACTTTTTGGAAATGTAGCGCCCCTTTTGGATTGAACTCACAACTTCCTCGTGACGTACGAGGGATTTCGGCCATTTTTCGAAAGAACGAGCACTTGCATATTTGAAACGCCTGGAGAGTCAGCGTAACAAGAATTGAGCGTAACTTTTGCACACGGTGTCCGTTTTGGGCCCATAAGTACTTTCTGAAAATGTGGCGACCCTTTTGGATTGAGCTCACCACTTCGTCGTGACGTATGAGGGATTTCGGCCATTTTTCGAAAGAACGAGCACTTGCAT
>NW_019237226.1:0-2031 GCF_002742605.1 Olea europaea var. sylvestris | reverse complement strand
TGAAAAAATTGTCACTGGTGCGGTTTTGCGTTGTTAATTTTCTGTCCAACACATCTTCAACCTGACATAATTAATACGGAAATATTATTCGGAGGCCTAAACGAAGGAATTTGGCTAGAATCCCGTGAAACGGGGTCTGTGCCCCGAGTCCAATTTCTTGGGCCGTTTCCAATCAACCAGCCAAATTTCGGCCCATTCCGACGCCGTCGCGACAAATGATGAAATTGCCCCTGTGCGATTTTTCTTTGTTAATTTTCTGTCCGACACTTCTTCAACGTGACATAATTAATACGAAAATTAATTATTCGGAGGCCTAAACGAAGGAATTTAGCTAAAATCCAGTGATCTCGAGTCTGTGCCCCTAGTCCAATTTCTCAGGCCGTTTCCAATCAACCTGCCAAATTTCGGCCAATTCCGACATCGTCGCGACAAATGATGAAATCGCCCCTGTGCAATTTTTTTTGTTAATTTTCTGTCCTACACTTCTTCAACGTGACGTAATTAATATGGAAATTAATTATTCGGAGGCCTAAACGAAGGAATTTGGCTAAAATCCAGTGATCTCAGGTCTGTGCCCCTAGTCCAATTTCTCAGGCCGTTTCCAATCAACCTGCCAAATTTTGGCCAATTTCGACATCGTTTCGACAAATGACGAAATCGCCCCTGTGCGGTTTTTCTTTGTTAATTTTCTGTCCAACACTTCTTCAACCTGACATAATTAATAAGGAAATTAATTATTCAGAGGCCAAAACGAAGGAATTTGGATAAAATCCCGTGATCCAGGGTCTACGCCCCAGTCCAATTTCTGGGGCCGTTTCAAATCAACCTGCCAAATTTTGGCACATTTCGACTCCTTCGCGACAAATGACGAAATTGCCCCTTGTACGATTTTTCTTTTTTAAATTTCTGTCCAACACCTATTCAGCCTGACATAATTAATACGGAAATTAATTATTCTCAGGTTTGTGCCCCGAGTCCAATTTCTCGGGCCATTTCCAATCAACTTGCCAAATTTTGGCCCATACAGACACCGTCGTCACAAATGACAAAATTGACCCTGGTGCGATTTTGCATTGTTAATTTTCTATCCAACACTTCTTCTACCTGACATAATTAATACGAAAATTAATTATTCGGAGGACTACACGAAGGAATTTGGCTAAAATCCTGGATCCCGAGTATGTGCCCCGAGTCCAATTTCTTGGGGCGTTTCCAATCAACCTGCAAAATTTCAGCCTATTCCGACATCGTTACGACGAATGATGAAATTGCCCCTGGTGATCTTTTTCTTTGTTAATTTTCTGTCCAACACTTTTTCAACCTGACATAATTAATATGGAAATTAATTATTCGAAGGCCTAAACGAAGGATTTTGGCTAAAATCCCTTGATCCCAGGTCTGTGCCCCGAGTCCAATTTCTCGAGCCGATTCCAATCAACCTGCCAAATTTCGGCCCATTCCGACACCATCGCGACAAATGACGAAATTACCCCTGTTGCGATTTTTCTTTGTTAATTTTCTGTCCAATACTTCTTCAATCTAACATAATTGATAAGGAAATTAATTATTCGGAGGCCTAAATGAAGGACTTCGGCTAAAATTTTGTGATCCCGGGTCTGTTCCCCGAGTCCAATTTCTCGGGCCGTTTCCAATCAATCTGCCAAATTTCGGCCCATTCCGACACCATCGCGACAAATGACAAAATTGCCCCTGGTACGGTTTTTCTTTTTTAATTTTCTGTCCAACACATCTTCAACCTGACATAATTAATACGGAAATTAATTATTTAGAGGCCTAAACGAAGGAACTTGGCTAAAATCCCGTAATCCCGGGTCTCTGCCCCGAGTCCAATTTCTCGGGCCGTTTCCAATCATCCTGCAAAATTTCAGCCCATTTTGACACCGTCGCGACAAATGACGAAATTACCCCTGTTGCGGTTTTTCTTTGTTAATTTTTGGTCCAACACTTCTTCAATCTGACAAAATTGATACGAAAATTAATTATTCGGAGGCCTAAACGAAGGAATTTGGC
>NW_019237225.1:129905-137812 GCF_002742605.1 Olea europaea var. sylvestris | reverse complement strand
AAGCCGAGGAGAGAGATGATAAGTTGTGGGTTGCTTCTCTGATGATGCCTTTTATAGGAATTTACAATTTGTGATCAAACGGCTAAACTTCAATGTGCTTTTGAATTCAATCCAAGAGTTGGATGGTGGTGAGGAATGACTTGGAATCTTGTTAACGAGACTTCGAGTTTACATTTTTCAATGTACTTTGAAAGGCAAAAATCAAAATAGGAATACAAATTTAAACAAAATACACACAAGAATTGTAGAGTTTAAAATGTAGGGTATAAATGATTATTACAACTATAACACGGTAAACTCTCAAAGTGTAAAAATTGAACCAATCGACCCAGAGCTTCTTCAACACTATTGATGGAGTGTCCTATGATGTTGAGCTCAGATTTGTGCCACAACTGATCATACACTGTCGTCCATAGAAATGACAATAGATATACCGAGAGAATCTGTCGGAAGCCAACAAGAATTTCGTCGGAGATATGAAATGCTTCCACTTAGTTACCTTTTTATACTTTCTCTCTATTGTTATGCTAAGTCCAAATGATCCAAGTGAAAAAGTTTTGTAATTATAGAGTCAAAACCATTTAAATTCAAATTCAAATATTGTACTATGGTTAAGATGAATGCGACATGATCAGAAAAGGAAAATTGACCACAAGATCAATTAATTTGTGACACGTGGATGAAGTGATCCACCTCAAAAGATCATATAATTTTTCGGAGAAATTTGATCGACCAAACCTTTTAATGAAATGTTGATTAGGTAGCAGTGAGTAACACATTATATATAAGCTTGAAATTTAATTTTAAATAAAAATTCTTTAGGTGTTTCATCTTTCAAAATGTCCGTATATGTACATTCAACAATTTAACCCACTGCAAAAAGTACATCATAGTTTATCAAAATCTGCTCCATAAAATCAATGTAGCCAAATATACTATACAGGAAAGAATTACTAGACTTTTTGGAGAATGGCCGATACAAAAGCAGCCACCGGGTAGTCAAATGGTTGCGTTACATCTATTTATTTATTTTTTTAGATTTTCATTTTTCAAATTGAGAAATTGAGAGTGATGACTTTAATCAAAGAAATTGTAATCTTCGATTGTGAAAATCTTTAACATTCTACATGTCTGCAGCATCCCTAAGCACAGAAACATGAACTCAAATATTAAATCTGTCATCAAAGTGAGTTTCATGTAGGACCAGAGTCCGGCAGTTTAATACAAGATTTGAACTTATATTTTTCCCTTCAAGCTGTCCAACACTATCTGATCCTCGCCTTCGAAGAAGATTTTGTGCTCACCAGATGTAGGACACAATCCTTGCATATACACGGTCAACCTTCCGATGCTGGGGGGTCCTATGCGGACTGCAATGTCACCTGCCCGGTGGCTATTTGATCATAATCAACACAGGCCTCAGGGGTGTCTTCTTCGCTAGGTGGAACGAGCTGCCAAAAAAGTTGCAAATATGTGTCCCACTCGTTAAGAATGCTGGCACCTTTGCTGCTCCCAGTTTTTTCCTACATACCAAAGTAAATGAGGGTATATTATGAGTTATGCAGCAAGATGATTCAATTTCATGAATAACACGAGTTAATAGAATCCCGAAGATTGAGTTGCAAAAATAACAATGACATAGTGACACTGTTAGAAAAGTAGCATGTCAGCAAGAAGGATGTTAATATCAGAACCAGCCGCAAAAACAGAGAAGACCGTTCCACTCTTCCCCCGACCTCAAAGGATGGTTTACACAAATCACGAAACCAAGTGCATCCGGCTCAAGAATTCAAAAAATGTTAAAGTGTAGAAGGCACAATCTTGCAAGGCAATTTAGGTCAACTTACAACATGGGCTTCAATAAGGCTCTTAAGCTGCATTTGGCCAACGGGAGCAACCACCCTCTGGATCTTCACTATTTCCTTGTTCACCTGGTAACAATTTTGCGTAGAATGATTGAAGATTATAAATAATATAAGGATAACTACATCCAACCAAACTGAAAAATGGAGAGCAAAATGTTCAGATACCTCAATGTTGACTTTAAAACAATTTTTTCAAACGGTCAAACATTGTCCCACAAAAGGTAAAAGGGTCAAGGGTTGCACCGTCTCTCCATAAAAATTCACAAACATAAGACAGTTTTCATTTTTTTTAAATATTAAAAAATAATGAACGAACAATCAAACATTAAGGTTTTACGAAGTCAAAGATAAATAACATGGCATCATATATGTCAGAGCTCAATGGTTTCTAAAGTGCTACTGGGCAACCAGGTCAACGTGCCCAATTTTTTAAGAATGTTTTTTAGGCTATAATCAGTCTGGTTTCTGGTTTTCCAAATAAAACAGGCCAGGTCCGACCAATTCCCAAGCACTGCTTTTAAGTTAAAATATTTTCATATCACTCCATTGCACGTATTTCCTACAGGCAGAAAAGTGTGTTGCCACAAACCTTGGGGATGAGAGTATCGTCCTCATCGAGAATGTAAGCCAAACCTCCAGTCATCCCGGCTGCCACATTTCGTCCCACCCTGGCAAAAGCAAGACAAAGTGACTCTCAACTATTGGAAGTTCTCGTATATATACTTTTCACAAAACAAAGATGACGTCGGAAGAGGATGCTCACTTTCCAAGCACCACCACACAACCCCCTGTCATGTACTCACAACAGTGGTCTCCCGTCCCTTCCACTACAGCTTCAGCGAGCGAGTTTCTCACTGCAAAACGTTCGCCAGCCTTTCCTCTAACAAAGACCTGTCCACCTGTGGCTCCATACAAGCAGGTATTCCCTACTATGGTGGCATCCTCAGGGCAAAACCCAGTATTTTCAACAGGAACCACGACCAGTTCACCTCCAGCCATACCCTAAAGATAAACTGATCCATAAGCTACTATAAAGTAACAAGATGACAAAGTTCTTATCATTAAGAATTTCACAAAGCCACACTCAAAAAGCAACAATTATGGAGATACTGATTCAAAGCAAGCGAGAAATATTACGATTCATCTGTAATAGAACGGAAATACCTTCCCCACATAGTCATTAGCTTCTCCAACAAGTCGGATGTTCATTCCAGGTGTCAGAAAACAGGAAAATGACTGCCCAGCACTCCCTATGAATCTACATGAAAAGAAAAGAATGCATCTTCAGTTTCGAGCAAAGCTATTAAACAGAGAGGTAAAATTTGAAAGAATATATTTTCTTTTCACAAAGATATATTACGTTATATTCAGCTGTCCAGCAAAACCAGTGTCTCCATATTTCTTTGCAATTACACCTGCAATACGCCCACAAACTGCCCTATCCACATTGTATATTTTTGCAGTTTTATTGACCACCGTTTCAGTCTCAATCGCCTCTGAGATCTATATGTAGAAAATTATATATTTGGATCATTAAGATAGGGTAAAAAAACATAGCTTTATACAAACAAATAATTCACAAGAAAAGCAGCAGGAAATTCTAACAATTGTATCTCATTCATCAATGACATGTTACCTAATTTTTTGGTTGCAATCAATTACCAAACATCAACGATGTGCAAAAATATTATTATGAGTTCTTCTACTAACCATTCATCCCGAACTACTATTTTTTTTTTTTTTTTAATAATAAAAAAAATGGCATCTTCTTTTTCTTAATGCACAAACATGAAGTTCAAAAACTATGCACAGTACTGCATCAAGGAAACTATATGTTACTTATAAACTACCTGAACAATAAATGAAAAATCTTTAATCATTTACTGTCATCCTATAAAATTTATCACAAAATCCTTTAAGGTATGAGAATGTGACTTTCTGAAGAAATTATACAAAGACCTGTTTTCCCTAATTCTCTGAAGAAGAAAATTGATGTATAGACATTTGGTCAGGAACCAAATAACCCTTGTTACCTCTAAAAGAAAAAATATATTAATTAACAGAATAATAATGCTGTTTTCATTTAATAGTTATTACCTCTTGATCTGAAAGTAAGAAATCATCCAAAACTGGACCATTACTGTGAACTTCCTGATTCCTGATCGAGGTGCTATACCATTTCGGTAATCCAACAGTCTAGAAACAAAATTCAAAATGATTTTACAAAAACACCATTAATTTATTCAAAAACGGACTAGAAAAAATATCATATACTTACAGAAAGAATATAACTAAGATCAAGATGCTGAGTCTTCATCAATGAAATATCTCGAGGTCTTAGCAATTCTGTGTATCCAATTACATCATCCAGTTTCTCATAACCCAGTTGAGCCAACATGCCTCTTACCTGGCAAAAGATTATTGACCAACAGGAACAAAAACTATTTTTATAATCCTTAATGAGTTCAAAAAGTTAGGAGCCATTAACTATCAAATCACACTGGATTAGCATATAAAATATCCAACTATTTAAGATAACTCACGTGAAACTCTACATGGATATGAATTTAGGAGCATTGCTTTCACATTGACTGATCTTAGTTGGAAAAATTGTTGCATTTTTAACTTGACTTTATTATGTTGGGTCATAAAAGAATTCATTATCATCTTAACATTCCTAGTTTTGCTTCTATAATAAATAAATTTACGTTTCTTTTTTAAATATATATATATAAGTAATGGGAATATTCGTTTCAGAACTTTTTAAAGGGGTGAATGTTCTAGATCTAGAAGCATCACGTAGGAGGGTTTGATGTACAACAGGTCATGAGCTCAATCCTGGTGAGAAATTGGTTATATATCAGTTCAGAATCCAACATCAGGTAGGAGGGACGGACATGTAACTTTTCGTAAACTCAAAGATACTAGAATTCCATGAAACTTCAAATAATAAAGTTGAAGCATCTTGAAAGAAAATCTCATTAATCATATGGAACATAAGAATGTACATCACCTCTTCTGCAACAAATAAAAAGTAATTGACAAGGTCACCGGGCACACCAGGAAAGCGAGCTCTTAATTCTTCTCTCTGAGGAAAATTCAATGAGAGATGTTATCAAATGAAAAGAAAAAAGTTCTGACATTTGAAGGTCAAAAATAAAAATAAAATTTCATCACCTGACTAGCAACACCAACAGGACAATTATTTGTGTGGCAGATACGAGCCATAACACAGCCAGTAGCAATCATAGCGATGGAACCAAATCCATACTCATCAGCACCCATTATTGCAGCCATTAAGACATCAAAACCACTTTTAAAGCCACCATCTACCCTGAGAATGACCCTTTCTCTGAGCCCATTTTGAATGAGAGTCTATAACCCCACCCCAAACAGGAAAACGAACGAAGGGAAAACAGAAGTTAGATTGATTTCAATGCACGAAATATGAAAATGAAGAGTATTCCATGCTTGAAGTGTATAAAAAGAACCTGGTGTGTTTCTGTAACCCCAAGTTCCCAAGGACCACCTGCGTGCTTGATAGAACTCACAGGGCTAGCTCCAGTTCCCCCATCATGCCCGGATATCTGCAAACGAGGCAAAACATATAACTAAATGTTGTTAACCATATCCTACTAAAGACTGAAAGGTCCACTCATGATTGACGGTTCTCAAGAAAACTGTCTGCCATACAAAGAAACTGTGCAATGTTTTTATTATTTCCAGATAATTTGTACAGGATTTGCATTTCAAGGAAAGGTCCACGGATGAATGACGGTTCTCAAGAAAACTCTATCTGCCATACAAAAAAACTGTGTAATGTTTTTATTATTTGCAGATAATTTGTACAGGATTTGCATTTCAAGAAATGGCATCATACAAGCTGACAAATATATAGCATTTGAAAAAAAAAAAAAAAAGGATGTCTACCATAAAGCATAAAACCGGTAGTAAAACAAAGTGCACATTCGAATTGAGACCCCAAAAAAAAAAAGAAGAGTAAAGTAAAATATGAGGCTTAACAGAAAATTTTCTTTGGGTCTTCTATTAGATGGATAAGATCAATTTTGCAACTTTAACTTCAGAATGGAACATTGATGGATGATAATTGATGTGCACCTGTATAATATCAGCATTACCCTTTGCAACTCCAGATGCCACTGTGCCAATGCCAGCTTCTGCCACAAGCTTTACAGATACTTTAGCCTTAGGATTGACCTATTCATTGATAGCAGCGTGAACGTCATAGTGCTGGCAAATAGATATTTTACGAGTATAAGAAGAACAAACTTGTTGCAAAATCTTCACCTGATGAAGGTCAAAAATCAATTGAGCAAGATCTTCAATGGAATAAATATCATGGTGTGGGGGTGGAGATATAAGAGGGACACCAGGCTTTGAATTTCTTAGTCTTGCGATATAAGTACTAACTTTTTTCCCTGGAAGTTGGCCACCTTCACCGGGTTTTGCACCTTGAGCAATTTTGATTTCTAGTTGATCTGCATTAGCCAAGAACGTTGGAGTGACACCAAAGCGCCCAGAAGCAACCTGAAAAATGAAATTCAGTAACCACGATAATTTTTGTCATTCATTAGAGTTGCGTTTTTGGGGTGTTGAAGTATATTTTTATTGATAGGTTAAAAGAATATATACAATACAAGAAATTACAACCATGGTCCCTAACAATAACAAATATTACAAGTAAGTACAATTATATTTCAACTCTCCCCCTCAAGTTGGTGCATAGATATCGCGCATGCCCAATTTGGATAACATTGTATGAAATGGACCGCTAGCAACTCCATTTGTCATTACATCGGCCAGTTGTTCTCCCCTCTTGATGTATGGAACCTCTATAATTTTGGAGTCGAGATTATCTTTGATGTAGTTCCTATCAAGTTCAACATGCTTTGTTCTATCATGTTGCACAGGGTTATTTGCGATTTTAATGGCGGCAGTGTTATCACAAAAAAGTAACATAGGCTTGTCCGGACCAAAGCCAAGTTCACTCAGGAGAAGTTTTAGCCATGTGAGCTCGGTAGTTGCATGATGCAATGCACGATATTCCGCCTCAGCACTGGATAATGAGACTACATTCTGTTTTTTACTCCTCCAAGTCACAAGATTACCCCCAACAAATGATACATAACCTGATGTGGATTTTCTGTCCAATCTCGATCCAGCAAAATCAGAATCCGTATAGCCCATAATATCTAGATGCCCCTCTTTTGAGTACAGAATACCCTTGCCTGGAGAGGACTTTAGATATGCCAATAGCTGATTAACTGCACTCATATGCTGCTCACTGGGGTTATGCATGAATTGACTCACAACGCTAACTGCATATGACAAATCCGATCTCGTGTGGGTTAGATAAATCAACTTCCCCACCAATCTCTGATATCTCTCTTTGTTTGTGGGAATCTGGTCAGGATAGATAGATAGACCATGATTTACCTCAATGGGTGTGTCAACAGGGACACAAGCCGACATACCAGTTTCTGCTAGGAGGTCAAGGACATACTTGCGTTGGGATAGGATAAGTTCTTGCTGAGACCGTGATACCTCAATGCCCAAGAAATACTTCAAGGTACCTAAGTCCTTCATTTCAAACTCCTCTGTCAAATGGCTTCGGAGTTTCTCAATCTCACTAGGATTACTGCCCGTAACAATCATATCATCCACATACACAATAAGTATAGTAATATCATGACCATCTCTCTTATAAAATAGAGTATAATCAGCCAAGGCCTGTTTAAAACCATACCTTTTCATTGAACAACTCAATCTTCCAAACCACGCCCTTGGTGATTGTTTTAGCCCATACAAGGCTTTCTTCAACTTACACACATTACCCTCTGGAGGAGTAAAACCAGGAGGAGGATCCATATACACTTCCTCTGTCAGATCACCATGAAGGAATGCATTTTTAACATCAAATTGCCTCAATGGCCAATCAAGATTGACTGCTAGAGATAGGATGACTCTAACAGTATTCATCTTAGCTACTGGGGCAAACGTTTCCTGGTAGTCAATTCCATA